>NC_053026.1:493980728-493998066 GCF_003073215.2 Triticum urartu | reverse complement strand
AAAAAAAAGAAGAGATCTCCCAAGTATTTGGCGGAGAAGAAGGATGGCAAAGTGAAAGGTATATTTGATATACATGTTATTGATGTGTACCTTACTAATGCTCGCAGTAGCGCCTGGGTATTTGATACTGGTTCTGTTGCCAATATTTGCAACTCGAAATAGGGGCTACGGATTAAGCAAAGATTGGCTAAGGACGAGGTGACGATGCGCGTGGGAAATGGTTCCAAAGTCGATGTGATCACCGTCGGCATGCTTCCTCTACATCTAACTTTGGGATTAGTTTTAGACCTAAATAATTGTTATTTGGTGCTAGCGTTGAGCATGAACATTATATCTGGATCTTGTTTGATGCGAGACGGTTATTCATTTAAATAAGAGAATAATGGTTGTTCTATTTATATGAGTAATTTCTTTTATGGTCATGCACCCTTGATGAGTGGTCTATTTTTACTAAATCTTGATAGTATTGATACACATGTTCATAGTATTGAAGCCAAAAGATATAAGTTTAATAATGATAGTGCAACTTATTTGTGCCACTGCCATTTAGGTCATATTGGTGTAAAGCGCATGAAAAAACTCCATGTTGATGGACTTTTGGAATCACTTGATTATGAATCACTTGATGCTTGTGAACCATGCCTCATGGGCAAGATGGCTAAGACTCCGTTCTCCGGAACAATTAAGCGAGCGACAGACTTGTTGCAAATAATACATACTGATGTATGCGGTCCGATGAGTGTTGATGCTCGCGACAGGTATCGTAATTTTCTTACCTTCACAGATGATTTCAGTAGATATGGGTATATCTACTTGATGAAACATAAGTCTGAAACATTTGAAAACTTCAAAGAATTTCAGAGTGAAGTGGAAAATCATCGTAACAAGAAAATTAAGTTTCTACAATCTGATCGTGGAGGAGAATATTTGAGTTACGAGTTTGGTCTTCATTTGAAACAATGCGGAATAGTTTCGCAACTCACGCCACCTGGAACACCACAGCGTAATGGTGTGTCCGAACATCGTAACCGCTTATTAGTTATGGTGCGATCTATGATGTCTCTTACTGATTTACCACTATCTTTTTGGGGTTATGCTTTAAAGACGGGTGCATTCACTTTAAAGACGACACCTGTGGTTTGGTAAAAAACCCAAGTGTCATTTCTGAAAGTTTGGGGCTGCGATGCTTATGTGAAAAAGCTTCAACCTGATAAGCTCGAACCCAAATTGGAGAAATGTGTCTTCATAGGATACCCAAAGGAGACTGTTGGGTACACCTTCTATCACAGATCCGAAGGCAAGACATTCGTTGCTAAGAATGGATCCTTTCTAGAGAAGGAGTTTCTCTCGAAAGAAGTGAGTGGGAGGAAAGTAGAACTTGACGAGGTAACTGTACCTGCTCCCTTATTGGAAAGTAGTACATCACAGAAAACTGTTTCAGTGACACCTACACCAGTTAGTGAGGAAGCTAATGATGATGATCATGAAACTTTAGATCAAGATACTACTGAACCTCGTAGATCAACCAGAGCGAGATCCGCACTAGAGTGGACGGTAATCCTGTGGGTTTCGTAGTAATTTCAAAAAATTCCTACGCACACGCAAGATCATGTGATGCATAGCAACGAGGGGGAGAGTGTTGTCTACGTACCCAACGCAGACCGACTGCGGAAGTGATGACACGACGTAGAGGAAGTAGTCGTACGTCTTCACGATCCAACCGATCAAGCACCGAAACTACGGCACCTCCGAGTTCGAGCACACGTTCAGCTCGATGACGATCCCCGGACTCCGATCCAGCAAAGTGTCGGGGAAGAGTTCCGTCAGCACGACGGCGTGGTGACGATCTTGATGAACTACAGCAGCAGGGCTTCGCCTAAACTCCGCTACAGTATTATCGAGGTATATGGTGGCAGGGGGCACCGCACACGGCTAAGGAATAGATCACGTGGATCAACTTGTGTGTTCTAGGGTGCCTCTACCTCAGTATATAAAGGAGCCAAGGGGGGAGGGGGGCGCCGGCCAGGGAGAGAGGCGCAGGAGGAGTCCTACTCCTTCCGGGAGTAGGACTCCCCCCCAATCCTATTCCATCTAGGATTCCTAAGGGGGAAAGGGGGAGAAGGGTGGCCGGCCACCTCTCCTAGTCCTAATAGGACTAGGGAGGGGGATGGCGCAGCCACCTTGGGCTGCCCTTTCTCCTTCCACTAAGGCCCATGAAGGCCCATATGGCTCCCGGGGGGTTCCGGTAACCTCCCGGTAACCCGGTAAAATCCTCATTTCACCCGAAACACTTCCGATGTCCAAACATAGGCTTCCAATATATCAATCATTACGACTCGACCATTTCGAGACTCCTCGTCATGTCCGTGATCACATCCGGGACTCCGAACAACCTTCGGTACATCAAAATGCATAAACTCATAATAACTGTCATCATAACGTTAAGCGTGCGGACCCTATGGTTCGAGAACAATGCAGACATGACCGAGACACGTCTCCGGTCAATAACCAATAGCGGGACCTGGATGCCCATATTGGCTCCTACATATTCTACGAAGATCTTTATCGGTCAGACCGCATAACAACATACGTTGTTCCCTTTGTCATCGGTATGTTACTTGCCCGAGATTCGATCGTCGGTATCCAATACCTAGTTCAATCTCGTTACCGGCAAGTCTCTTTACTCGTTCCGTAATACATCATCTCACAACTAACATATTAGTTGTAATGCTTGCAAGGCTTATGTGATGTGTATTACCGAGAGGGCCCAGAGATACCTCTCCGACAATCGGAGTGACAAATCCTAATCTCGAAATACGCCAACCCAACATCTACCTTTGGAGACACCTGTAATGCTCCTTTATAATCACCCAGTTACGTTGTGACGTTTGGTAGCACCCAAAGTGTTCCTCCGGCAAACGGGAGTTGCATAATCTCATAGTCATAGGAACATGTATAAGTCATGAAGAAAGCAATAGCAACATACTAAACGATCGGGTGCTAAGCTAATGGAATGGGTCATGTCAATCAGATCATTCACCTAATGATGTGATCCCGTTAATCAAATAACAACTCTTTGTCATGGTTAGGAAACATAACCATCTTTGATTAACGAGCTAGTCAAGTAGAGGCATACTAGTGACACTCTGTTTGTCTATGTATTCACACATGTATTATGTTTCCGGTTAATACAAATCTAGCATGAATAATAAACATTTATCATGATATAAGGAAATAAATAATAACTTTATTATTGCCTCTAGGGCATATTTCCTTCAGTCTCCCACTTGCACTAGAGTCAATAATCTAGATCACACCATGTGATTAACATCGATAGTTCACATCATCATGTGATTAACACCCATAGTTCACATTGCCATGTGACCAACACCCAAAGGGTTTACTAGATTTCAGTAATCTAGTTCACATCGCTATGTGATTAACACCCAAGGAGTACTAAGGTGTGATCATGTTTTGCTTGTGAGAGAATCTTAGTCAACGGGTCTGCCACATTCAGATCTGCATGTATTTTGCAAATTTCTATGTCAACAATGCTCTGCATGGAGCTACTCTAGCTAATTGCTCCCACTTTCAATATGTATCTAGACCGAGACTTAGAGTTCTAGATTAGTGTCAAAACTTGCATCGACGTAACCCTTTACGACGAACCTTTTTTCACTTCCATAATCGAGAAACATATCCTTATTCCACTAAGGATAATTTTGACCGTTGTCCAGTGATCTACTCCTAGATCACTATTGTACTCCCTTGCCAAACTCAGTGGTAGGGTATACAATAGATCTGGTATACAGCATGGCATACTTTATAGAACCTATGACCAAGGCATAGGGAATGACTTTCATTCTCTTTCTATCTTCTGCCGTGGTCGGGCTTTGAGTCTTACTCAACTTTCACACCTTGTAATACAGGCAAGAACTCTTTCTTTGACTGCTCCATTTTGAACTACTTCAAAATCTTGTCAAGGTATGTACTCATTGAAAAAACTTATCAAGCGTCTTGATCTATCTCTATAGATCTTGATACCCAATATGTAAGCAGCTTCACCTAGGTCTTTCTTTGAAAAACTCCTTTCAAACACTCCTTTATGCTTTACAGAATAATTCTACATTATTTCCGATCAACAATATGTCAATCACATATCCTTATAAGAAATGTTGTAGTGCTCCCACTCACTTTTCTTGTAAATACAGGCTTCACCGCAAGTCTGTATAAAACTATATGCTTTGATCAACTCATCAAAGCGTTTATTCCAACCGAGAGGCTTGCACCAGTCCATAAATGGATCGCTGGAGCTTGCACACTTTGTTAGCTCCCTTTGGATCGACAAAACCTTCTAGCTGCATCATATACAACTCTTCTTCCAGAAATCACATTCAGGAATGCAGTTTGTTTCCATTTGCCAAGATTTCATAAAATGCGGCAATTTGCTAACATGATTCGGACAGACTTAAGCATAGATACGAGTGAGAAACTCTCATCGTAGTCAACACCTTGAACTTGTCGAAAACCTTTTGCGACAATTCTAGCTTTGTAGATAGTAACACTACTATCACGTCCGTCTTCCTCTTGAAGATCCATTTATCTCAATGGCTTGCCGATCATCGGGCAAGTCAACCAAAGTCCATACTTTGTTCTCATACATGGATCCCATCTCAGATTTCATGGCTTCAAGCCACTTTGCGGAATCTGGGCTCACCATCGCTTCTTCATAGTTCGTAGGTTCATCATGATCTAGTAGCATGACTTCCAGAACAGGATTACCGTACCACTCTGGCGGATCTTACTCTGGTTGATCTACGAGGTTCAGTAGTATCTTGTTCTGAAGTTTCATGATCATCATCATTAGCTTCCTCACTAACTGGTGTAGGTGTCACTGAAACAGTTTTCTGTGATGACTACTTTCCAGTAAGGGAGCAGGTACAGTTACCTCGTCAAGTTCTACTTTCCTCCCACTCACTTCTTTCGAGAGAAACTCCTTCTCTAGAAAGGATCCATTCTTAGCAACGAATGTCTTGCCTTCGGATCTGTGATAGAAGGTGTACCCAACATCTCCTTTGGGTATCCTATGAAGACGCACATTTCTCCGATTTGGGTTTGAGCTTATCAGGATGAAACTTTTTCATATAAGCATCGCAACCCCAAACTTTAAGAAACGACAGCTTAGGTTTCTTGCCAAACCATAGTTCATACGGTGTCGTCTCAACGGATTTTGATGGTGCCTCATTTAACGTGAATGCAGCTGTCTCTAATGCATGACCCCAAAAACGATAGTGGTAAATCGGTAAGAAACATCATATATTGCACTATATCCAATAAAGTACAGTTATGACATTCGGACACACCATTATGCTGTGGTGTTCCAGGTGGCGTGAGTAGTGAAACTATTTCACATTGTTTTTACTGAAGGCCAAACTCGTAACTCAAATACTCTTCTCCACGATCAGATCGTCGAAACTTTGTTACGATGATTTTCCACTTCACTCTGAAATTCTTTGAACTGTTCAAATGTTTCAGACTTATGTTTCATCAAGTAGATATCCCCATATCTGCTCAATTCATCTGTGAAGGTCAGAAAATAATGATACTTGCTGCAAGCCTCAATATTCATCGGACCACATACATTAGTATGTATGATTTCCAACAAATCTGTTGCTTACTTCATTGTTCCGGAGAACGGCGTTTTAGTCATCTTGCCCATGAGGCATGGTTCGCAAGCATCAACTGATTCATAATCAAGTGATTCCAAAATCCCATCAGCATGGAGTTTCTTCATGCGCTTTACACCAATATGACCTAAACGGCAGTGCTACAAATAAGTTGCACTATCATTATTAACTTTGCATCTTTTGGTTTCAATATTATGATTATGTGTATCACTATGATCGAGATCCAACGAACTATTTTCATTGGGTGTGTAACCATATAAGGTTTTATTCATGTAAACAGAACAACAATTTATTCTCTTACTTAAATGAATAACCGTATTACAATAAACATGATCAAATCATATTCATGCTCAACGCAAACACCAAATAACACTTATTTAGGTTCAACACTAATCCCGAAAGTATAGGGAGTGTGCGATGATGATCATATCAATCTTGGAACCACTTCCAACACACATCGTCACTTCACCCTTAACTAGTCTCTGTTCATTCTGCAACTCCCGTTTCGAGTTACTACTCTTAGCAACTGAACTAGTATCAAATACTGAGGGGTTGCTATAAACACTAGTAAAGTACACATCAATAACATGTATATCAAATATACTTATGTTCACTTTGCCATCCTTCTTATCCGCCAATACTTGGGGTAGTTCCGCTTCTAGTGACCAGTCCCTTTGTAGTAGAAGCACTTAGTCTCAGGCTTAGGATCAGACTTGGGCTTCTTCACTTGAGCAGCAACTTGCTTGCCGTTCTTCTTGAAGTTCCCCTTCTTCCCTTTGCCCTTTTCTTGAAACTAGTGGTCTTGTCAACCATCAACACTTGATGTTTTTCTTGATTTTCTACCTCGTTGATTTCAGCATCACGAAGAGCTTGAGGTTTCCGTTATCCCTTGCATATTATAGTTCATCACGAAGTTCTACTAACTTGTGATGGTGACTAGAGAATTTTGTCAATCACTATCTTATCTGGAAGATTAACTCCCACTTGATTCAAGCGATTGTAGTACCCAGACAATCTGAGCACATGCTCACTAGTTGAGCGATTCTCCTCCACTTTTAGCTATAGAACTTGTTGGAGACTTCATATCTCTCAACTCGGTATTTGCTTGAAAATATTAACTTCAACTCCTGGAACATCTCATATGTCCATGACGTTCAAAACGTCTTGAAGTCCCGATTCTAAGCCATTAAGCATGGTGCACTAAACTATCAAGTAGTCATCATATTGAGCTAGCCAAACGTTCATAACGTCTGCATCTGCTCCTGCAATAGGCCTGTCACCTAGCGGTGCATCAAGGACATAATTCTTCTGTGCAGCAATGAGGATAAACCTCAAATCACGGATCCAATCCGCACCTTTGCTACTAACATTTTTTAACTTAGTTATCTCTAGGAACATATATAAAACATAGGGAAGCAACAACGCGAGCTATTGATGTACAACATAGATATGCTAATACTACCAGGACTAAGTTCATGATAAATTGAAGTTCAATTAATCATATTACTTAAGAACTCCCACTTAGATAGACATCCCTCTAATCCTCTAAGTGATCACGTGATCCAAATCAACTAAACCATAACCGACCATCACGTGAAATGGAGTAGTTTTCAATGGTGAACAACATTATGTTGATCTTATCTACTATATGATTCACGCTCGACCTTTCGGTCTCCGTGTTCCGAGGCCATATCTGTATATGCTTGGCTCGTCAAGTATAACCTGAGTATTCCGCGTGTGCAACTGTTTTGCACCCGTTGTATTTGAACGTAGAGCCTATCACACCCGATCATCACGTGGTGTCTCAGCACAAAGAACTTTCGCAACGGTGCATACTCAGGGAGAACACTTCTGATAATTAGTGAGAGATCATCTTAAAATGCTACCGTCAAACTAAGCAAAATAAGATGTATAAAAGATAAACATCATGCAATCAAAATATGTGACATGATATGGCCATCATCATCTTGTGCCTTTGATCTCCATCTCCAAAGCATCGTCATGATCTTCCATCGTCACCGGCATGACACCATGATCTCCATCATCTTGATCTATATCAATGTGTCGTCACACGGTCGTCTCGCCAACTATTGCTCTTGCAACTATTGCTATCGCATAGCGATAAAGTAAAGCAATTATTTGGCGCTTGCATCTTATGCAATAAAGAGACAACCATAAGGCTTTTGCCAGTTGCCGATAACTTTAACAAAACATGATCATCTCATACAACAACTTATACCTCATCATGTTTTGACCATATCACATCACAACATGCCCTGCAAAAACAAGTTAGACGTCCTCTACTTTGTTGTTGCAAGTTTTACGTGGCTGCTACGGGCTTAAAGCAAGAACCAATCTCACCTATGCATCAAAACCACAACGATAGTTTGTCCAAATAGACTCCGTTTTAACCTTCGCAAGGACCGGGCGTAGCCATACTTGGTTCAACTAAAGTTGGAGAGACAGTCGCCCGCAAGCCATCTATGTGCAAAGCACGTCGAGGGAACCGGTCTCGCGTAAGCGTACGCGTAAGGTTGGTCCGGGTCGTCTCGTCCAACAATACCGCCGAACCAAAGTATGACATGCTGGTAGGCAGTATGACTTGTATCGTCCACAACTCACTTGTGTTCTACTCGTGCATATAACATCAACATAAATAACCTAGGCTCGGATGCCACTGTTGGGTTTCGTAGTAATTTCAAAAAAATTCCTACGCACACGCAAGATCATGTGATGCATAGCAACGAGGGGGAGAGTGTTATCTACGTACCCAACGCAGACCGACTGCGGAAGCGATGACACGACGTAGAGGAAGTAGTCGTATGTCTTCACGATCCAACCGATCAAGCACCGAAACTACGGCACCTCCGAGTTCGAGCACACGTTCAGCTCGATGACGATCCCCGGACTCCGATCCAGCAAAGTGTCGAGGTAGAGTTTCGTCAGCACGACGGCGTGGTGACGATCTTGATGAACTACAGCAGCAGGGCTTCGCCTAAACACCGCTACAGTATTATCGAGGAATATGGTGGCAGGGGGCACCGCACACGGCTAAGGAATAGATCACGTGGATCAACTTGTGTGTCTAGAGGTGTCCCCTGCCTCCGTATATAAAGGAGTAGAGGGGGGAAGGCTGGCCGGCCAAGGAGGAGGGCGCAGGAGAGTCCTAACTCCTTCCGGGAGTAGGACTCCCCCCCCAATCCTATTCCAACTAGGATTCCCCAAGGGGGGAAAGAGAGAGAGGGGGGCCGGCCACCTTCTCCTAGTCCTAATAGGACTAGGGGAGGGGGAAGTGGCGCAGCCACCTTGGGCTGCCCCTTTCTCCTTTCCACTAAGGCCCATGAAGGCCCATATGGCTCCCGGGGGGGTTCCGGTAACCCCTAGGTACTCCGGTAAAATCCCTATTTTACCCGGAACAATACCGATATCCAAACATAGGCTTCCAATATATCAATCTTATACGTCTCGACCATTTCGAGACTCCTCGTCATGTCCGTGATCACATCCGGGACTCCGAACAACCTTCGGTACATCAAAATGCATAAACTCATAATGATAACTGTCATCGTAACCTTAAGCGTGCGGACCCTACGGGTTCGAGAACAATGTAGACATGACCAAGACACGTCTCCGGTCAATAACCAATAGCGGGACCTGGATGCCCATATTGGTTCCTACATATTCTACGAAGATCTTTATCGTCAGACCAGCATAACAACATACGTTGTTCCCTTTGTCATCGGTATGTTACTTGCCCGAGATTCGATCGTCGGTATCCAATACCTAGTTCAATCTGTTACCGGCAAGTCTCTTTACTCGTTCCGTAATACATCATCTCACAACTACATATTAGTTGTAATGCTTGCAAGGCTTATGTGATGTGTATTACCGAGAGGGCCCAGAGTTACCTCTCCGACAATCGAGTGACAAATCCTAATCTCGAAATACGCAACCCAACATCTACCTTTGGAGACACCTGTAATGCTCCTTTATAATCACCCAGTACGTTGTGAAATTTGGTAGCACCCAAAGTGTCCTCCGGTAAACGGGAGTTGCATAATCTCATAGTCATAGGAACATGTATAAGTCATGAGAAAGCAATAGCCACTACTACGATCGGGTGCTAAGCTATGGAATGGGTCATGTCAATCAGATCATTCACCTAATGATGTGATCCGTTTAATCAATAACCAACTCTTTGTCCATGGTAGGACATAACCATCTTTTGATTAACGAGCTAGTCAAGTTAGAGGCATTACTAGTGACACTCTGTTTGTCTATGTATTCCACTGTATTATGTTTCGGTTTAATACAATTCTAGCATGAATAATAAACATTTATCATGGAAATAAGGAAATAAATAATAACTTTATTATTGCCTCTAGGGCATATTTCCTTCAGTAATCCTGTTCTGGAGGTCATGTTACTTGACCATGACGAACCTACGAACTATGAGGAAGTGATGATGAGCCCAGATTTCCACAAAATGGCTTGAGGCCATGAATCTGAGATGGGATCCATGTATGAGAACAAGTGTGGAACTTTTGGGTTGACTTGCCCGGATGATCGCAGGCCATAGAATAAATGGATCTTCAAGAAGAAGACTGATGTTGACGGTAATGTTAGTGTCTATAAAGCTCGACTTTGTTGCAAAAGGGTTTTCGACAAGTTCAAGGAGTTGACTACGATGGAGCCTTCTCACCGTAGCGATGCTTAAGTCCCCGTCTGAATCATGTTAGCAATTGCCGCATTTTATGATTATGAATTTGGTAAATGGATGTCAAAGCTGCATTCCTTAATGGATATCTCAAAGAAGAGTTGTATATGATGCAATCAGAAGGTTTTGTCGATCCAAAAGGGTGCTAACAAGTGTGCAAGCTCCAGCGATCCATTTATGGACTGGTGCAAGCCTCTCGGAGTTGGAATATACGCTTTGATAGTGTGATCAAAGCATATGGTTTTATACAGACTTTTGGAGAAGCTTGTATTTACAAGAAAGTGAGTGGGAGCTCTATAGCATTTCTGATATATATGTGGATGACATATTGCTGAATCGGAAATAATTGAATTTCTGAATAGCATAAAAGGATACTTGAAATAAGAATGTTTCAATGAAAGACCTCAGTGAAGCTGCTTATTATATTAGGCATCAAGATCTACAGAGATAGGTCAAGACCCTTAATTGGACTTCACAGCACATACCTGATAAGTTTTGAGAGTTCAAAATGGATCAAGCAAAGAAGGTTTCTTGCATGTGTTACAAGGTTGTGAAGTTGAGTCAGGACTCAATGCCCGACCACTGTAGAGATAGAGAGAAAATGAAAGTCATTCCCTTGCTTCAGCCATAGGTTCTATCATGTATTGCAATGTTGTGTGTACCAGACCTTGATGTGTGACTTGCTATTAGTTTAGCAGGAGGTACCAAAGTATCCAGGAGGATCACTGGACAGCGGTCAAGAACATCCTGAAATACCTGAAAAAAGGACTAAGGATATGTTTCTCATTTATGAGGTGACAAAGAGCTCGTCGTAAACGGTTACGTCGATGCAGCTTTGACCACTGATCCGGATGACTCTTAAGTCAACAAACCGGATACATATTTTTTTGAATGGTGGAGCTGTCTGTTGGTGCAGTTCCAAGTAGAGCGTTGTGGCGGGATCTACATGTGAAGCGGAGTACATAACTGCTTCGGAAGCAAATGAAGGAGTCTGGACGAAGGAGTTCATATCCGATCTAGGTGTCATACCTAGTGCATCGGGTCCAATGGAAATATTTGCGACAATACTAGTGCAATTGCCTTGGCAAAGTAATCCAGATTTCACAAGAGAACCAAGCACATCAAGAGACGCTTCAATTCCATCCGCAATCAAGTGAAGGAGGGAGACATAGAGATTTGCAAGATGCATATGGATCTGAATGTTGCAGACCCGTTGACTAAGCCTCTCTCACGAGCAAAACATGATCAGCACCAAGACTCCATGGGTGTTAGAGTCATTACAATGTAATCTAGATTATTAACTCTAGTGCAAGTGGGGGACTGAGGGAAATATGCCCTAGAGGCAATAATAAAGTTGTTATCTATATTTCCTTATATAATGATAATTGTTTATTATTCATGCTAGAATTGTATTAACCAGAAACTTAGTACATGTGTGAATACATAGACAAACAGAGTGTCACTAGTATGCCTCTACTTGACTAGCTCGTTAATCAAAGACGGTTAAGTTTCCTAGCCATGGACAAAGAGTTGTCATTTGATAAACGGGATCACATCATTAGAGAATGATGTGATTGACTTGACCCATCCGTTAGCTTAGCACTTTGATTGTTTAGTTTACTGCGATTGCTTTCTCCAAAACTTATACATGTTCCTATGACTATGAGATTATGCAACTCCCAAATACCAGAGGAACACTTAGTGTGCTATCAAACGTCACAACGTAACTGGGTGACTATAAAGATGATCTACAGGTGTCTCCGATGGTGTTTGTTGAGTTGGCATAGATCAAGATTAGGATTTGAAACTCCGTGTATCGGGGAGGTATCTCTGGGCCCTCTCGGTAATGCACATCACTATAAGCCTTGTAAGAAATGTGACTAATGAGTTAGTTACGGGATGTTACATTACGGAACGAGTAAAGAGACTTGCCGGTAACGAGATTGAACTAGGTATTGAGATACCGACGGTCGAATCTCGGGCAAGTAACATACCGATGACAAAGGGAACAACGTATGCTATTATGCGGTTTGACTGATAAAGATCTTCGTAGAATATGTAGGAACCAATATGAGCATCCAGGTTCCTTTATTGGTTATTGACTGGAGATGAGTCTCGGTCATGTCTACATAGTTCTCGACCCCGTAGGGTCCGCACGCTTAACGTTCGGTGACGATTGATATTATGAGTTTATGTGTTTTGATGTACCGAAGGTAGTTCGAAGTCCCGGATATGATCACAGACATGACGAGGAGTCTCGGAATGGTCGAGACATAAAGATCAATATATTGGAAGGCTATGTTTGGACATCAGAATGGTTCCAGGCGAGTTCGGGCATTTACCGGAGTACCGGGGGGGTTACCGGAACCCCCTAGGGAGTATATGGGCCTTATTGGGCCTTAGTGGAAGAGAGGAGGGGAAGGCCAAGGTGGAGGGCACGCCCCCTAGCCCAATCCGAATTGGGGGGGGGGCTTCCTTCTCTCCTACTCCAACAAGGGAAAGGGGGAATCCTACTCCCACCGGGAGTAGGACTCCCCCCTTGGGCGCGCCATAGAGGGCCGACCCTCCCCCTCCTCCACTCCTTTATATACAGGGAGGGTGCACGCCATCGACACACAAGTTGATTGTTTAGCCATGTGTGGTGCCCCCTCCACAGATTTCCACCTCGATCATATCGTTGTAGTGCTTAGGTGAAGCCCTGCGTCGGTAACTTCATCATCACCGTCATCACGCCGTCGTGCTGATGAAGCTCTCCCTCGACACTCAGCTGGATCTAGAGTTTGTGGGACGTCACCGAGCTGAACGTGTGCAGATCGCGGAGGTGCCATACCTTCGGTGCTAGGATCGGTCAGATCATGAAGACGTACGACTACATCAACCGCATTGTCATAACGCTTCCACTTACGGTCTACAAGGGTACGTGGACAACAACACTCTCCCTTCTCATTGCTATGCATCACCTAAATAGATCTTGCGGGTGCGTTGGAATTTTTTTTTGAAATTACTGCGTTCCCCAACAGTCCATGCCCACATGAGCAGGTTGACTAGCTATGATAAGATGACGAAGTCTTTGACTGGGAAGGACACTAGGAATGCCGAATTTCCGTGTTTGAGACATTTCAAACTCCGGTGTCGTCCTCAGAAGTGACAAATTGATGGCTATTTTGCATCAGACGACACCGTCGCCCACCCCTTGGTAGTTGTCCCCTATGGCAGCGGATTATTCCCAGGGGAAGGATAGGATCAATATCATGCATCACCCTTAGCAATGCAGACACTAACAATCCATCATGGGAATGACCACAACGTTGCCGGCCTACAGAAAAAATCATCGATTGCTCGCACCACCGGTCGATTGGTCACCATTGTGGCCCAAACATACTCCCTCCGTCCGGTGAAGAGTGTATATTTGGCTTTAAATTTTTTTCCACAAAAGAGTGTACTTCTATCTTTCCAATGCACTTTAAAGTAGAAAAAATATTTATCAATCATCACACGATAATCAAGACCAACAAGACCTCTTCCAATGCATAGGTTCTTAGATGGGTTGCTAGGTGCATCAAAGTGTTTAACAACTAAAGTTGTCATAGCATAGGTTCTTAGCTTGTTGTTGCTAAGCTTTCTTTATTTAATTACTTAGCAACCAAACTCTTCCATGCATAGGCTAAACTTTCTTCATTTAATTGTTCTGCATAGGTCCGCGCGCTTGGCATTGGTTCTTTGACTAGCCATAGTGGTGAGTAACTTAGACTAGTAACATGCATACATTACTAGTCTATGTTACTACCTCTATAGTGGGAGTAACATATGTGCGGTGTCATGCAACACTTCATTTATAGGTTATAGACTCATCTTGTCTTTATATGTGCGACGTCATCTATGTTATTCTCTATGTTACTCCCACTATAGGTAGTCTTCTTGGGGTCACCAAAGTGCTCTCTCTCTCCTCCTTAATTTCTTTGCCACATCATTTTTTACCTATGTAGCATGCTTAGCATCTGTACATGGTGGAGCACTCGGTAGGGCCTAACATTCTACACATGGTCTCCTTAATTTCTACATGCAATTAGTGAAGGAAATATGCCCTAGAGGCAATAATACAGTTGTTATTTTAAATTTCCTTATTCATGATAGGATTGTATTAACCGGAAACTTAATACATGTGTGGATATATAGACAAAACACCGTGTCCCTAGTAAGCCTCTACTAGACTAGCTCGTTAATCAAAGATGGTTAAGTTTCCTAACCATAGACATGTGTTATCATTTGATTAACGGGATCACATCATTAGGAGAATGATGTGATGGACAAGACCCATCCGTTAGCTTAGCATATTGACCATTTAGTTTTATTGATATTGCTTTCTTCATGTCAAATACATACTCCTTCGACTATGAGATTATGCAACTCCCGGATACTGGAGGAATACCTTGTGTGCTATCAAACGTCACAACGTAACTGGGCGATTATAAATATGCTCTATAGGTATCTCCGAAGGTGTTTGTTGGGTTGGCATAGATATCGGAGAGGTATCTTTGGGCCCTCTCGGTAATGCACTGTTGGGGAACGTAGCATAAAATTCAAAATTTTCCTACGTGTCACCAAGATCTATCTATGTAGTCCATCTAGCAACGAGGGAGGAGTGCATCTACATACCCTTGTAGATCGCGTGCGGAAGCGTTCAAGAGAACGGGGTTGATGAGTCGTACTCGTCGTGATCCAAATCACCGATGATCCTAGCACCGAACGGACGGCACCTCCGCGTTCAACACACGTACGGAGCAGCGACGTCTCCTCCTTCTTGATCCAGCAAGGGGGGAGGAGAGGTTGATGGAGATCCAGCAGCACGACGGCGTGGTGGTCGAAGTAGCGGGATTCCAACAGGGCTTCGCCAAGCGCTGCGGGAGGAGGGAGATGTGTCATGGAGGGAGAGGAGGCGCCAGGGCTTAGGTGGTTGCTGCCCTCCCTTCCCCGCACTAATATATAGGGCCAAGGGAAGGGGGCGTAGCCTTGGCCTCCTCCAAGGAAGGTGTGGCCAGGGAGGAGTCCATCCTCCCCAAGGCACCTAGGAGGTGCCTTCCCCTTTAGACTCTTCCTTTCCCTTATCTCTTGGCGGCATGGGCCTCTTGGGCCTGTGTCCTTGGACCAGATAGGCCAAGGCGCACACCCCTACAGCCCATGTGGCCCCCGGGGCAGGTGGACCCCCTTGGGTGGACCCCCGGACCCCTTTCGGCACTCCCGTACAATACCGATAATGCCGACTTTTCGGCGACCAAACAAGACTTCCCATATATAAATCTTTACCTCCGGACCATTCGGAACTCCTCGACGTCTGGATCTCATCCGGGACTCCGAACAACTTTCGGGTTACCGCATACTAATATCTCTATAACCCTAGCGTCACCGAACCTTAAGTGTGTAGACCCTACGGGTTCGGGAGACACGTAGACATGACCGAGACGACTCTCCGGCCAATAACCAACAGCGGGATCTGGATACCCATGTTGGCTCCCCACATGTTCCCAATGATCTCATCGGATGAACCACGATGTCAAGGACTTAATCAATCCCTTATGCAATTCCCTTTGTCTATCGGTACGATACTTGCCGAGATTCGATCGTTGGTATCCCGATACCTTGTTCAATCTCGTTACCGCAAGTCTCTTTACTCGTTCGTAACACATCATCCCTGTGATCAACTCCTTGGATCACATTGTGCACATTATGATGATGTCCTACCGAGTGGGCCCAGAGATACCTCCGTTTACACGGAGTGACAAATCCCAGTCTCGATTCGTGCCAACCCAACATACACTTTCGGAGATACCTGTAGTGTACCTTTATAGCCACCCAGTTACGTTGTGACGTTTGGCACACCCAAAGCACTCCTACGGTATCCGGGAGTTACACAATCTCATGGTCTAAGGAAATGATACTTGACATTAGAAAAGCTTTAGCATACGAACTTACATGATCTTGTGCTAGGCTTAGGATTGGGTCTTGTCCATCACATCATTCTTCTAATGATGTGATCCCGTTATCAATGACATCCAATGTCCATGGTCAGGAAACCGTAACCATCTATTGATCAACGAGCTAGTCAACTAGAGGCTTACTAGGGACATGGTGTTGTCTATGTATCCACACATGTATCTGAGTTTCCTATCAATACAATTCTAGCATGGATAATAAACGATTATCATGAACAAGGAAATATAATAATAACTAATTTATTATTGCCTCTAGGGCATATTTCCAACATGCACATCAAAAGAAGCCTTGCAAGCAAAGTGACTAATGAGTTAGTTACGGGATGATGTATTACGGAACAAGTAAAAAGACTTGCCGGTAACGAGATTGAACTAGGTATGAAGATACCGACGATCGAATCTCGGGCAAGTAACATACCGATGACAAAGGGAATAACGTATGTTGTCATAACAGTTCGACCGATAATGATCTTCGTAGAATATGTAGGAGCCAATATGAGCATCCAGGTTCAGCTATTGGTTATTGACCGGAAAGGTGTCTCGGTCATGTCTACATAGTTTCGAACTCGTAGGGTCCGCACGCTTAACGTTCGATGCTTTATAGCCACCCAGTTACGTTGTGACGTTTGGCACACCCAAAGCACTCCTACGGTATCCGGGAGTTACACAATCTCATGGTCTAAGGAAATGATACTTGACATTAGAAAAGCTTTAGCATACGAACTACATGATCTTGTGCTAGGCTTAGGATTGGGTCTTGTCCATCACATCATTCTTCTAATGATGTGATCCCGTTATCAATGACATCCAATGTCCATGGTCAGGAAACCGTAACCATCTATTGATCAACGAGCTAGTCAACTAGAGGCTTACTAGGGACATGGTGTTGTCTATGTATCCACACATGTATCTGAGTTTCCTATCAATACAATTCTAGCATGGAT
>NC_053026.1:493958542-493979728 GCF_003073215.2 Triticum urartu | reverse complement strand
CACGCGATGATTCAGACATGTCTGGCAAACCAGATCGGCAAAACAGTGAGGCATACATAGATGATGTGGTCGTTAAAACAAGACATGTCGAATCTCTAGTAGATGACTTGAGTCTAACATTCGATAACCTCCGAACATACGACATCAAGCTCAACCCGGAAAAATGCGTTTTCGGCGTTCCAGCCGGAAAGCTCTTGGGCTTCATTGTATCCGGTAGAGGAATTGAAGCAAATCCAGCCAAGATCCGAGCTCTGTCGCAATTGGATATCCCGAAGGACCTCAAACAAATACAAAAATTAACCGGATGCGTGGCGGCTCTAAGCCGCTTTATCTCCCGCTTAGGAGAAAAGGCCCTACCCCTTTACCGCCTCCTTCGGCGCACCGAACACTTCGAGTGGACGGATGCAGCCACGGCCGAACTCGACGAAATAAAAGCCATCTTGGCAACAAACCCAGTCCTGGCCGCGCCAAACATTGGCAAACCAATGCTATTATACATTGCAGCAACCCATCAGGTCGTAAGAGCAGTGCTCGTCATCGAACGAGAAACGGACGGACACAAATTCCCCCTTCAAAAGCCGGTCTACTATGTGTCCACTGTCCTTACTCCGTGCAAGTCACGGTACCCGCATTATCAAAAGATTGTGTACGCGGTATTTATGGCATCCCAAAAACTGCGACACTACTTTCAAGAGTGTTAAATAACAGTAGCCTCGGAAGTGCCACTTAACGATATTATAAACAACCGCAACGCGACGGGCCGGATTGCAAAATGGGCCATTGAGCTCCTCCCGTTCGACATAACTTACAAGCCACGGCGAGCTATCAAGTCGCAAGTTTTGGCCGACTTCGTCGCAGAATGGACGGAGGCCGAACTCCCTAAAGAGTACGGCACATATTCAAACTGGGTCATGCACTTCGATGGCTCCAAAATGTTGGCCGATCTAGGGGCTGGCGTCGTTTTGACGTCCCCCACGGGAGACACAGTTCAATACGTACTCCAGATAATGTACACAGACTCCAACAATGCAGCCGAATATGAGGCCCTTTTACATGGTCTCCGGATGGCAGTATCCATGGGCATTCAACGCCTAGAGGTGCGCGGGGACTCGAACCTCGCAATATCCCAAATAAATGGAGACTTTGATGCCAAGGATCCAAAAATGGCAGCTTATCGCAACGCCGTCCTAAAAATGCCAGCTCGGTTCGAAGGGCTTGAATTTCACCATATAGCCCGGGAAAATAATCAGGCGGCAAATGTCCTGGCACACATCAGCGCAAAACGCGATGTAGTCCCCCCCCAACATCTTCCTGGAAAGGTTGTTCAAGCCATCCGTAGTATGGGAAGGGGAACCCGGCAATAACAGCCCGGACCCAACCGCACTGCCCGACACCAAACACTCTGACATAATTGGAGGCTCTGCCAATGAAATAACACCTTCAGCCCACGTAATAATGGCCATCATCGCCCCGTGGATAGAACCATTCCTCGCCTACCTTACTAGGCAGGAACTCCCTGAGGACCAAAATGAGGCACGCTGCATAGTGCGGCGATCTAAAGCCTATAAAGTCCATGAGGGAGAGCTTTATAAGAAAAGCACTACCGGAGTCCTTCAAAGGTGCATCTCCGAAGAGGAAGGGCGGAACCTCCTGGCTGAAATTCATGCCGGACTCGGCAGTCATCACGCTGCAGCTCGGTCCCTTGTAAGCAAGGCCTTCCGTACAGGCTTTTATTGGCCGACGGCCCGGGCAGACGCCCAGGACTTAGTCCAACGATGCGTCGGTTGCCAGCTTTTTGCAAACCAAAGCCATATGCCACCCACCGCCCTCCAAACTATCCTCATCACTTGGCCCTTCGCGGTCTGGGGGCTTGACATGGTTGGACCCCTTAAAGGCAGAACCCACAAGAAAAAATACTTACTGGTCATGGTGGATAAGTTCACCAAATGGATAGAAGCCAAGCCTGTTAAAACGGCCGAATCCGGACCGGTGATAGACTTTATATCCAGGGTTGTACACCATTACGGCATCCCCCACAGCATCATCACTGATAACGGCACGAACTTTATGGCCGACGAGGTAAAACTCTGGTGCAAAAACATGGGCATCAAGCTCGATTATGCTTCCATCTATCACCCACAAACTAACGGCCAGGTCGAGCATGCAAATGGTCTTATCATGAGCGGCATCAAACCCAGATTAGTGCGGTCCCTTAAGGAATCTAACACGCACTGGGTAGAGGAGCTCGACTCCGTACTCTGGGGGCTGCGGACCACGCCGAATCGCACCACCGGATACACACCATTCTTCATGGTGTACGGCGCAGAGGTAGTTTTGCCCTGCGACATAATTCATGACTCACCATGAGTGTGCATGTAGGAAGAAAGAGAAGCCGAGCTCGATCGACAGGACAGTTTGGACGCCTTGGAGGAAGAGCGTGACGTGGCAAAAGCCCGTTCCGCATTCTATCAACAGCAGGCTCGAAGATACCAAAGCAGAGAAGTACGGGCCAAAAATTACAACGTTGGCGAATTAGTTCTACCCTGCCGGACAAGAAAAAGGACAAACTCAAGCCCAAGTGGGAAGGTCCCTTCATAATCGACCAAGTCCTGACTGGTGGAGCGTACCGCCTGCGAGATGCATCGGGTAACCGACTCGAGCCGAACCCATGGAACGCAGCCCGTCTACGAAGATTCTATGCCTAGCGCTGGACTCTGTGTTCGTCTCCTTCCTCTGTCCATTTTTTATATACTTTCTGTCTTACATTTCTCTCCTTCTCCCCTCCCTCTCTCTTATAGCCTTTAAAGGCTCATAATGTGACGCGCTATCCGCGCTCATTAAACCTGGGGGATTCTTTAAACAGAAGCTTATTTATACGGGCTTCATGCCCAACACATGTGTCACACTTCCGCATGTACCTTTTATTCGCCATTATATGCATCGATATGACTTAAGTTTTGGCCAAGGTGGGTTGCCTGGCTCCTGTGCTTACCCCTACGTTCCCGATTGTTCGGCTAGGTGGTAAAGGGAGCACCTCTGCGATTGTTACTGCCGGGTCAGCCGGATGTGTACCTCAAACTGGGTGAAGCCGAAAGCTAGCGTTCTTAAGGGAATATTTGGTCGGTGAACTAAACATGATCTTTTTTTATTTATCTATACGCCCCCAGATGTTTTTCTTGCGTCTCTTTTCACAGAATGGACATGCACTTTAGGGCATGCCTCCCAGGGAAAGGAACCCCTAACGGAACTATTCTCCCTGGAAGATGTTTCTTACTAACCATGTAATATAACGTAACTAGTTGGGCACTTGTCTGTTCAAGCACTAATGACCCCTACGCCTGGTCTCCATGCATACCCCGGTTCTTATATAACCGCGAGGGTATTCGGACACACTCCGGACCGTCAGGTCCCGAGGTTGAAGCGAAAAGGTCGGCCATGACAAACGATCTACAATCCGACTAGAAGGCATTACACATGTCAATTAAAATTACATAATCAATCTGACTGATTGTATTCCTCTTCAATACCATCTAACAGGCTGTCTAGTTTATAGTCCTGTTGGGAATACTTTGCGGCCAACTCTACTTGGCCGTATACTAAGCTCACAGGGATCTCCTTCCCATCGGGCCCCACGGGTCCGACCTCGGCCATGTGGTTTGGGTCAGCCTTCGTGTACTGCGTCTTCACCATGGCCCAGGCCTCCCTGGCGCCTTGATGGCAGGCCGACATCTTCCACAATCGGAAGCGCCGCCGCGCTCCCTTCAGCTTCTCTACAAGCTCTCCAAGGCCTTCGGGCATGGAGACGGATGGCCACAAGGCCTGGGCGACGCCTTGCATCACCTGCCGAACTCGCTCGTGCAGTTGTGAGAGCTCGGGAAGAAGGTCACCCATAGAACCGGGCATTTCCTCTGCAGGACGACCTGTTAGCATACCTACAAACATTACTCTGTTAGTCGACTTCCTCGCTGAACTCTTTTTTCAAAGTTCGCTTAAGCACTTACTAAATATGCCGCGTCGAAGCCGCCGATTCTCCTTAACGGAGTCCAACAGCTGGGCACGAACATCCTTCAGTTCAATGCCCAGCTTGGTGTTGGCATCTTGGAGATCGTTCTTCTCTCGCCTCACCTTTGTCAGCACGCTCTCACCAGCCTTCAGCTGGCGTAGGAGTTGTTGCTCTTCCGGATTTAATCCGGCGCCATCTGCAATTTCATTTGTCAGATTTGCACACACGCCGCACTTCGCAAAATACTTATCTTTCAAAGCATATATTACCAGAGGGGGTCTCCTTGGGCTCCCCTGCCGTGGCTAGTGCGGCCTCAAGTTGGGCTTTGCACTCTTCCAGCTCCTGGGACAGTAGGGTATTCTTTTCTGTAAGAACCTGCATAACAAATGATCCTTAAATCAGTTATTCTAACTGTTTCAAGTCTCGGGGGCTACTGGTATATATATAATTACCAAAATTTTCTTACCCGTATGTCTTTTACATATTGCTCTGTGGCTCTGGCTAGACCATTTTGAGCGGCACGGAGGTACACATCTCCCGAATTGAAGGCATCCAATGCCTCTTGGGAGAAACAAGCGTCGCGAAGAACTGTCCGGCGACGTCTGTGGTTCATGGCACTCTCCACCTCGGAATTGGTGGTAGACAGCCTGTCCGCGTCCTCTGTCGGAGGAGCGTCCGGTGCGTGCCTTGTGTTCGCCTCCGCTTCCGGACCAGGCTCTGGAGCCTGGCTGGTGGAGGCGCGATTGGCAACCTCTCCGGATATAGTCCGGCGAGGTCTCTTTGTCCTGAAGAAAGCACGAGCGTTAGTATGCCTTACAGGAATAACACCTGGGAATAAGATGGCGTGCTATACCTTTGCGCCGGCGTCTCAGTCCAGACCGCACTTCTTTTCAGCCCGCGGGGCCTTGCCGCCCCTCGTTGGCTAGTCGCCGCAGGCTCGGCCTCCCGTCTCAAGGACCTCCCCTGCAAAACACGGTTGTCATAAGGCAATCGAAAACACGCGAGGATAGATCCCTTTTCAAAGTGCTAGGACTTCGGTCTCAGTTACCTGTGAGGCTGGGAGTAGCCCTGGGTAATCGGCCGTAATGGCCACCAAGGCGTTGTCCTTGCTCAATTGATGAAACACCCCATCAATCAGCTCCACAGATAAGTCCGGATCCTCTTGAGAGGCCGAGTCGAGGGACCGTCCCGGATCCTCGGGTTGTGGAGGAGGGCTGTTTATTTCTTTGACAGCCTGGCGCAGTTCCTGTGCTGAAGTCGTTAGACTGAATATTTAACGATGGGAATATAAAACGGATGGGAAAGTAAAAGTGTCCACTTACCCAACTTGGGGGATTATACATAGAAAATCCACCCTGTGGGTTGACGCGGAGAAATTCCTCCTCTTCTCCCTTGTACAAAGCGGACAAGGGCTTTATTAGAGCGGTAGCCGAATCCGGCCCCTTACGGCCGTGGCGGGTGGCGTCGTCCTCCCCGTTGAAGTCCCACATGGGGTGGCCTCTATACTGGAGCGGCTGCACCCCTCGCATGATGCATGCGGCCATGACCCCGATCATGGTCAGTACGGAATGAGCTAACAATCTTATCCGGCCCATCAGGTAAAGAACGTCCTTGTCACTTTCCCTCTGAGGGCTCCGTGGACGCCAGCTTAGGCGCTTCTTTAGGGGAGCACTGTCGAACTCAGGGAGGCTGATCCGGACAAGATCCGGCAACGGGACGTCCTCTATATAAAACCATTCCAAAGGCCAGTCCTCGGACGCCTTCTTTGGGGTTCCGGATAGATATCCGGTCCCGGCGATGCGCCACACTTCGGCTCCACCCACTTGATATATTGACCCCTTCTGAGAACGGGGCACGAGGCAGAATAGCCTTTTCCACAGCACGAAATGAGCCTCGTAGCCCAAAAACAGCTCGCAAAGGGCTACGAAGCCCGCGATATGCAATATGGAGGCAGGCGTGAGGTTGTGCAGCTGGAGACCATAGAACTCCAGGAGCCCCCGGAGAAACGGATGAATTGGAAATCCGAGCCCTCTTATTAAGTAAGGGACAAGGCATACCTGCTCTCCTTTGGAGGGATTGGGGGCGCTCTCCGCTTGCTCTCTGCCATTATAGGTGGCAAGTCCGGCTCGAACCGGGACCATATAGGCCGGGGGGAGAAATCCCTTGGTCTGGAGCGTCACTAGCTCGCTGTGCGGGATGGAGCACCTCTTCCAATCTCCAGGCTGAGGGCTGGAAGGGCGAGAGGAGGAGCTGCGGCGGCCGGCCATGATAGAATGGACCTCTGTCGGATATGCTCTGATGAATACTCGCGGAGGGGAGAAGGTGTGGTTTGGATCTAAATCCTCGTCCCCTTAAATAGGCGGCTCATTCACGCGGCTAGGGGTGTAAATATAAAAAACACCCTAACTTTTCGTATTCGTCTGACATGTGGAAGACGGCCATTATTGGGCGTAGAAGCCAAGGAGCACTACATTTACAAGAAACCAGACACTATTCAACAGGTACACGGAATTTGGAGGAGAACCCGCCTTGCAATGCCGAAGACAATTTGCGCGCCAGACTCGTCGTCATTGAAGCCTGGTTCGGGGGCTACTGAGGGAGTCCTGGATTAGGGGGTGTCCGGATAGCCGGACTATACCTTCGGCCGGACTCCTAGACTATTAAGATACAAGATTGTAGACTTCGTCCTGTGTCCGGAAGGGACTTTCCTTGGCATGGAAGGCAAGCTTGGCGATACGTATATGTAGATCTCCTACCATTGTAACCGACTCTATGTAACCCTAGCCCTCTCCGGTGTCTATATAAACCGGAGGGTTTTAGTCCGTAGGGACAGACAATCATACCATAGCTAGCTTCTAGGGTTTAGCCTCCTTGATCTCGTGGTAGATCTACTCTTGTACTACCCATATCATCAATATTAATCAACCAGGACGTAGGGTTTTACCTCCATCAAGAGGGACCTAACCTGGGTAAAACATCGTGTCCCCTGCCTCCCCCCCCTGTTACCATCCGCCTAGACGCACAGTTTGGGACCCCCTACCCGAGATCCGCCGGTTTTGACACCGACACTCTCCTTTGAGAGGTTCTCGTAGTTTGTCCTTGTTCTTGAGGTGTCTCGTTCGCTTGTCATTTTTTCCCGCATAGCCCCTTTCTTTTGTTTGAAACTTGCATCGTTTTGAGCTCACGGTACTACCGCAGCCTGCCACGATACTAACGCTTGTGGAGTACGCGGTACTTCCGCACCCAGCGCGGCAGTAATTTTTTATTGCCGCCTGGGGGAGCGGCACTACCGCTCTGGTGCAGCTCTTTCGTCCGAGCGGTACTACCGCGATGAGATGCGGTACTACCGTGCTGCCGAGGGCGCGTGGGGTTAAGACCCGGGCAGGGGGAGTTCCAACTCCCCCATACCCATTCGTATGTCTCTCTCCCCACTGCCTCTCTCTCCTGCTTAAGAATGACGCCGGAGAACCTCGCCGGATCTTCATCCCCGGCTGCTCTCCTCGGATTCCGACTGGTGGGATCGTTCCCCACCACTTCCTCTTGCCATGGATCAAGGTCTCTCCCCAAATCCCTCTCTCTCTTTTGATTGTGCTTTCGCTTCTAGGTTTTGGGGAGATGCATGTTAATTCTTGAGATTTTAGGCCAAATCTTTGCAAGAGTAGGATGTAGGAGAGTAGTGATGCATAGAAAGTGTACTTGATATGTTGTCCCGTGGTAGATTTGATCAACCGTAGTACCGCCTTGTTGTCGCGGTTGTTCTCGGATCCATTCGTTCGGATCTGATGTCGTGCGGTACTACCGCCTAGCAGGTGCGATACTATCGCTCGTACGGTACTACCACCCCTCAGGCGCGGTACTACCACACGGGCCGCGGTACTAAAGCTCTACTACCGCTCCGAGCCCCGGTACTACCGTGCCACCGCGTGGTACTACCACGACTAGGAGCGGCACTAATTTTTTAGTACCGCACGACCAGGCCGTACTACCGCTGCTGTCAAATCTTCCTCATGGCAATTAACATATGCATTTTCTACTGGTTTCTTGTGTTTTGTTGTGGTCTTTGTTTTGACCCATCTCGCTTCTCGTGTGTGTTTGTGCTTTGTGTGTGTCTCAGGTGGTGGCTCCGGTGTCCCTGCTCGTCGTTCCAATCCAAGCCAAGACACGAGTTCCAAGCGTCTACGCAACCAAGAGGATGTTCCAGAGGGCTCCAATGCCCCCAAGCGCAATGTCAAGACCACTGCTAGCAAGGTCAAGGAACCAACAAGGGACATGGATGAGTTACCTCTTGCTGAGTTTGTCTCTCTCAGGAAGATCAACCCCTGTGCGCATCCTCGCGCAAACTTCAGAGGGAATGAAATGTTTTGGACCAAGCAGCAGAATCTCATTTACTTGGATGTGATCAAGGCCAAGCAGAATCTGTATGTGGATGTGCACTGGATCGACATGCATCACATGAGGGAGGACAAGCATCATCACTACTTTGGTGAGGCCTTGGACCTTATTGAGCAGTTTTCCATTGAGGATGTGATCTCTTTTCATCTGGACTATGACCCCGAGCTGGTGGCTCAGTTCTTTGCCTCGGTCCACTTCCACTCTGGGGAGGATCGGAGGATGACCTGGATGACCATTGGACGCCAGTTGACTGCTACTTGGAAGGAGTTCATGGATTTGCTCAGAGTGCCTGATGAGGGGCTCCACACGCCTGTTGGTGTTCGCCCTCATGCCAACTCCGAGTCAGCAAGCAAGGACAAGCTTATGCCATTTTACGTTGAGAAGAAGCTGGCCAATGGCAAGTCGACGTGGGTGCTCAACTTGTTTCTTGACATCATGCACCGGATCTTCCGTCACTCCCTCTTTCCTCGCATCGGGGACAAGGACAAGGTGCATGCCTTTCTTGTGGACATGTTGCTCATTTGTGAGGAGGCCCGAGTTTCTCAGACTCAACCACTTGATGTCTCACATATCATGTGGTGTGAGCTTCGGTTCGCGGTATTCACCCCCAAGGTACCCATCTATGGTCCATATCTGTTCATCCTGATATCGAAGACTTGGGAGAAGATCTATCCCAATGAGGAGTTTCTGGCCCCTAACTGGATCCGTCATGACTCCATGAGACTCCGCATCAAGCCCTAGTGGGCTAACACTACTACTCGTGCCGAGGCTGAGGCTGCTAAGAGGGCAGCTGATGAGGAGGAGATTGAGGAGGAGAGTGCCGGTGAGGCAGGCTTGGCATATGACTTCTGAGCTATGGGCGGAAGAAGCTGAGAAGATGAAGCTTGTTTAAATGCAGAGGAGTACTAGGTCCAGTACAATTCCAAAGCGGAGATTTCAGTCTGCCGCAATAACAGTAAGCTATAAATTCAGCGCATGAGTCTTCATGAGTGTTAGAGATGAAGGTATGCGACTACTATCCAGTTTGGATGGTAACGCGCTCACAATATAGTAGACACTATCCAGCAGCGGTGCCAGACCCAGTGCTCCTCTGTCACCAAAAAAGTTAAAGATGAGAGCAGTGGTCTCCTCGTCGCGGATGAGAGGATGCCCATTTTGCATCATCGTTGGTAGAGCGAGAAGACGCGTGGGCGAAGCCGGATTTCTACATCGTAATGACTACTGCTCGTGATTAGTGTATGGACTGTCTGCTCCGTTTGGACGTGCTCCTGGCAACTAAAGCGGGGGCGCGAGCGGCGTTAGGATCTTCGATTGTTGTATTGGATTGACCAATTCTTTCGACATGCACGCTATCACGTTATGCCTCGTAGTACATATTGTTCTCTCTGTGCGCTCTCTGAATCGATGTGTCTCATTCTTGTCTGGCCTTTGTTTTGAGTTTTATTTGTGTGGGGAAGCGAACATAATCTTTAGTTACTCTGCTGCCCAGAGTATCCATGTCTTCTAGTACTCTCATCTTATCTCCTAGACTCTTTCATGTTATATGTGTGCTAATCGTGCTGTTAGGTAGTGGCTGCTTATAGACACCCTGTTAGGGTTAGGGCTTTGTTGTAAGATTACTAGTTATTGTCTGATCAACAATATTGAGGCCGCGGGCGTATGTGATCCTACAGTTATAGGATTGTGTTACATGATGGAAACTTCGAATCTAAGCTTGTAACGTTGTCTATGGGTCGAGGCCGAGTGTCTAATCCCCCCCTCTAGACATACTTTCGATAAGTCCTGCCACGCCGCTGGTGCTAGGGGTCCGTCGACGACGTCCATTACAGGAGTCAACGTCAGACTTTCCCCGTGTTGCTCAGAACGATGGATGGCACAGGGCCTACTCCATCGCGCGGCCGGAGGCCACTGCTTCTTTGGGAGAAGAGGCAGGGCTGGCTGCCTGGATGTGCTCTAATTTGAGGTAACAACTGAATCTTGTCAGATACTAGTTAAATCCGAGCTATGGGTGTGAAGCACTGATGTTGCCAGTACATTTGATTGTGACCTGTTCTAATTTTGACCTGAACTTTTTTTAGAAGGGTTGTACGTCAACTTAATGTGCTAGCAGAACTTATTGTGTTGTCTGTCTGTTTTCTTTGCACAACATTCAAGATATTTCCCCGTCATTGATAAAGACGATGAACTGTTATGTACGACTTCGTTGGTTTCAACATAGCCCTTCCCGTAGCGATCCACTGCTTCCATCCTGATTGTGCCGCCTGCGTGAAATTTTTGTATGCAAGTTCAGTGTGCTATGATGTTCTATATGATTGTCTCAACTATATAAGGTTTTACTAAGCATCAGCAATGTATATGGTTGAAAGATGTATTTACGAGCATCGGCCGATGGGTCTCTCTCTCTATCTCTCTCTCACACACACACGCGTGCACACGCACAAGTGGGACCCGTTGAATTATTTATTTGCTTGTGACAGCTTTTAATTAGGTTCCACTGTAATCTAACTTTTTTCTTAAGTTATTAATTGAGCTCAGTGACTTCAAAAAGTTGTACAGAAGCCTTGTTTGGGCCTTTCCGGCGTCGCTGAATGTGGGCTGAGTAACCATGTTAGTTGTACTGTACTACACAGGCCTTTTTTCAACATCAGGCAATGCAACTGGGCCGACAGTTGTACACAATATCCGGGTCAACTTGTTATTCTCCGCCCCGCTGGGCTGCAAACTTTCCTAGGAGGTATGCATTAGGCTTAACAAGAAAATGGACTTTAAGAAATAATAAATGGGATGTAATTATAATAACTGGACAGTTACTATGCACCAAACACGTAATTAGTTTGAAAAATATATATTTTCAGAATTTGAAAATTTTAATTTCATTACTTGTTGCGCGCGCAATATTTCGTTGGATTTTAACGTAATACAACTTTATTTTGAAATTATATTTGACCTGACTAGAAATTTCGGATAAAAATAATTTGGATCCCATAAAAATGTGGGATTTTTTTTTTGA
Organism: Triticum urartu; assembly: GCF_003073215.2. Taxonomy (NCBI): domain Eukaryota; kingdom Viridiplantae; phylum Streptophyta; class Magnoliopsida; order Poales; family Poaceae; genus Triticum; species Triticum urartu. The sequence goes on along the minus strand of NC_053026.1, from coordinate 493,968,323 downwards.
ATTCTGTTTTGAGCGATTGGTTGAAATTATTAATCTTGTCCTAGCTAAAAATGGGTTGTACTTTTAACAAACTGTAAATGGGCTGTAGTAAATTCCATTAGAATAAAAAAAATGGGTTGTACATTCTTACAAATCGCAAATGGGCTATATGTTCTCTGCCACACACTTGTGGGCCTTCTAAGTTGACACGTCCCCTAAAAAAACTAAGTTGACGCGTATGCAAGGCTTTGTCAACAACACACGGTTCTGGCAGCTGTGGCCGTTGGATGTCCATCCAACGAATGTCATGCTTCTTCTTCAATCTCGGATATTCTTGCTTCAGCGCCTCAAAAAATTGATTCCTCCCCCTGACATCTGGGTGCACCATTTCAGAGGCTGACCTGTGGGCCTACTAAGTTGACGCGTACCAAGGGCTTTGTCAACTTAGTCAATATAAACGATTCTAGCTGCAGTGACCATACGATGTCTATCCAACGGCCATAGTGCTTCTTCAACCTCTGGTCTTCTTGCAATAGCCGCCCAAAGCAGCGCCGGTCGTGCCGCGTGCTCCTGCCTCCCGTGGCCGGCTGTGATGCCGCGGAGGCCTCACCGCCCCCTACTACTCCCACCGCTGGCCAGGTCATCCCTTTACTAACCCACACCCCCTGTTATTCTGCGGTGAGGGCAGCCTCACACCGCAGCCGAACCAGTGAACCCTCGTACTCCTCTCCGCGTGGGCTTCCACTGTCGCATCTTCCCCGGCTCCGCGCCGTCCCCTTCCTAGGCCTCGCCGTCGTCCACCGCCCTGGTGCTCTCGGCACGGCGTGGTAAACGTGATCAAGGAACGGCTTCCATCGGACGTGGACTGTACGTGGAGAGGCTGACAGCTGGGTCGACGGCCGCAGCAAGGAAGTGCCTCCTTATTACGCGCAAAATAATTATTCCTCCACCTGACAGCGGGGACCCACCGGACGGGCCACCGTATTTCATGAAAAAAACATTCCCCCCTGACTGCTGGGACCCACCAGCTACATCTTCACACGCAAAGAAGTGCGTCTGGGCAAAAAAACGATTCGCCCCCTGACTGCTAGGACCCACCAGTGACATCTTCGCACACAAGGAAGTTCCTGACAGTCGGGACCCACCTGGTCGAAGCGTAAGTAGCATTGTCATTCTGGTCGCGAACGTGTACGTACATACTGGTCGATGTAGAGGCGCGCACGTGTCGTAGTAGAGGCGCGCACGTAGCATGTACACGTACGTACAGCGGCCAGTGTGCAAGAAAGAAAATACGGCCACGTATGTACATACGGGCAGGGTCTCGAACGCCTACTCGTGCATACGTACGGCCAGGGCTCGTGTACATGGCTGGGTCGGAACAGAGAAACAGCGTCGTCGTCGTGTTCATGGGGAGCCAACCGGCTGGGTCGGAACGGAATGCGTTGTCGTGTTCATCGGGAGGGCTTGGACGGAACAGCCAATGGAAACAAGGCCTGGTGTGCCGCAGAACGGAGGAAACGGCCTTGTGTTCGACCAACCACGTTCGAAACAGGATCCTGTTCATCGGGAGGGGTCTGGCGTACCGCAAAACGAAGGAAACGGACCTCCTATGGTCGAAACGGGGGTCCTGTTGATCGGGAGGGGTGTGGCATACCGCAAAACGGAGGAAACGGACTTGTGTTGGAGCGCTACGGTCGAAACGGGGGTCCTGTTCATCGGGAGGGGTGTGGCGTACCGCAAAACAGGACTCCACGGGATACTGTTCATCTCCACCGTCGACCCCCTCCAGCCTCCACGGGCTACTGTTCATCCACCGTCGACCTCCTCCAGCCTCCACCTGCGACTGTTCATCCACGGGCTCCTGTTCATCCAGCCTCCACCGTGCGCTACTCCACCGGCTACTGTTCAACCAGCCCTCTCCACGGGCTCCTGTTCAACGAGCCCTCCACGGGCTACTGTTCATCCAGCCCTCCACCGTCTACTGTTCATCCTGCCCTCCACGGGGTGGTCCTGTTCATCCTGCCCTCCACGGGGTCCTGTTCATCCAGCCCCAACCGGCTCGATCGATCGGGGTCCTGTTCATCTAGAGGCAACACCACGGGGTCCTATTCATCCACCCCCACCGGGAACTGTTCATCCAAACCACCCCAGCAATGTTGACTGTTCATCCATAGGCAGCATCGATCGACTTCAGTTAGCAACAGTAGCGAAGGAATTGCTCGATCGGGTTCAGTTAACAGCCATCAATCGATCACTCGGGTTCAGTAACGCATAGCCTGAAGTGCAATCGCTCGGGTTCAGATAGAGCCCAACGCCTCGCTCGGGTTCAGTTAGAGCCCAACGCCTCGCTCGGGTTCAGTTATAGCCCAACGCCTCGCACCCACGCGCATGCGTGTACAAGAGAAACACACATCGCTCAGCCCCGACCACCCACCGTAACCGGGAACACCCCGATATTTTCCTCGCCCTCGCTTCTACCACGGTTTTTTTTCGTCGTGGACGGCCCAAAGAATGTCATGCAGCTGCGTCTCCGGCCCGCCCAGGATGAAAAGCCCATTTTCTATCATGATTTTTTTTGTCATAGAAGTAGGACCCCACCACATCTATGATGATACCGGGTTTTGTCACAATTATCGTCATAGAAGTGTCATAGGTATGACAGGAAAAAATTCGTTCGGCCCAAAATGTCAGGGATGTGTCATTTTTTTGTAGTGCAACTTTCAACCTTTTCAGAGTTCATTTGAAGTGTTTTTCAATTTGAGGGTCATTTAGCTGAAAAAATCAGTAAATGCATGAAAGAATTTGTTTGCACATAAAATTTCTTCACGTTTCAAATGCCAAAACACATAAGTACCCTAACTATTACAAAGATTCCCTCCGGTTTGTTTGAAGTGGGACTTTCTAGATATATAAGTCCGGAAACTCACTAGAGAAGAAAGTGATGCCAGTGAGAAGCCGATCACATCCCAGAGTGGGATCTTTGGGCCGTGTGAAACTTTTTCTTCGCGTGTGTCTCTTTGCGCCGTAACCATGGACAATCTTCATCATTTAACTGGATGCTCGGGTCAATATTCACTGTGAATGGAGCAATTTCATGAAAATTTTCATAATCTTCTGACAGGTCTATCTTGTCATCCACTCCCACGATGTTTTTCCCCAGAAAGAACTATATGGCACTTTGGCTCATCGTATGATGCATTCGCAACCTTATCTTTTCTTTTTCTCAGCTTCGTGGACATGTCCTTCACATAGAAAATATGTGCCACATCATTGGCTAGGACGAATGGTTCGTCTGCAGACACAAGAATGTTGAGATCCACTGTTGTCATTCCGTACTGCAGGTCTTCCGTTCCCCCGCCTCGTGTCATATTCCCCCATTAGCACCGAAACAAAGGGACCTTCAAACCACATCCATAGTCAAGTTCCCATATGTCCTCTATGTAACCATAATATGTTTCCTTTCCCGTCTTGGTTGCTACATCAAAGCGGACACCACAGTTTTGGTTGGTGCTCTTCTTATCTTGGGCGATCGTGTAAAATGTATTATCATTTATCTCGTACCCTTTGAAAGTCATTACATTCGAAGATGGTAACTGGGACAGCAAGTACAGGTCGGTGTCATGCATGGCACGTGGCTGCAACCAACCGGCGAAAGTCCCCGTTTGTTCATGTGTAATCTAGTCGTCAGACTGCTCCGGGTGTTTGGTGCGTAGAAAATTCTTGTGTTCATCCATATACGGAGCCACCAAGGCGGAATTCTGTAGAACAGTGTAGTGTTCTTGAGCGACAGAATGCCCGTCCATACATATTATTTGATCACCTCCTAGCATGCCTTTTCCATCTAGTCTGCCCTTATGCAGTGATTCAGGAACACCAATCGGCTTAAGGTCAGGAACAAAGTCAATACAAAACTCAATGACCTCCTGATGACCCACAAGTATAGGGGAGCTATCGTTAGTCCTTTCGATAAGTAAGAGTGTCGAACCAACGAGGAGCAGAAGGAAATGATAAGCGTTTTCAGCAAGGTATTCTCTGCAAACTGAAATTATCGGTAACAGATAGTTTTGTGATAAGGTAATTTGTAACGAGTAGCAAGTAATAAAAGTAAATAAGGTGCAGCAAGATGGCCTAATCCTTTTTGTAGCAAAGGACAAGCCTGGACAAACTCTTATATGAAGGAAAGCGCTCCCGAGGACACATGGGAATTATCGTCAAGCTAGTTTTCATCACGTTCATATGATTCGCGTTCGGTACTTTGATAATTTGATATGTGGGTGGACCGGTGCTTGGGTACTGTCCTTACTTGGACAAGCATCCCACTTATGATTAACCCCCATTGCAAGCATCCACAACTACAACAGAAGTATTAAGGTAAACCTAACCATAGCATGAAACATATGGATCCAAATCAGCCCCTTACGAAGCAACGCATAAACTAGGGTTTAAGCTTCTGTCACTCTAGCAACCCATCATCTACTTATTACTTCCCAATGCCTCCCTCTAGGCCCAAACAATGGTGAAGTGTCATGTAGTCGACGTTCACATGACACCACTAGAGGATAGACAACATACATCTCATCAAAATATCGAACGAATACCAAATTCACATGACTACTATAGCAAGACTTCTCCCATGTCCTCAGGAACAAACGTAACTACTCACAAAGCATATTCATGTTCATAATCAGAGGGGTATTAATATGCATAATGGATCTGAACATATGATCTTCCACCAAGTAAACCAACTAGCATCAACTACAAGGAGTAATCAACACTACTAGCAACCCACAGGTACCAATCTGAGGTTTGGATACAAAGATTGGATACAAGAGATGAACTAGGGTTTGAGATGAGATGGTGTGGTGAAGATGTTGATGGAGATTGACCCCCTCCTGATGAGAGGATCGTTGGTGATGATGATGGTGATGATTTCCCCCTCCCGGAGGGAAGTTTCCCCGGCAGAACAGCTCCGCCGAGCCCTAGATTGGTTCCGCCAAGGTTCCGCCTCATGGCGGCGGAGTTTCGTCCCGATAAGCTTGCTTATGATTTTTTTCTCGGACGAAAGACCTCATATAGCAAAGATGGGCATCGGAGGGCCACCAGGGGGCCCACGAGGCAGGGGGCGCGCCCCCCACCCTCGTGGCTGGTGGGTGCCCCCTCTGGTACTTCTTGTGCTCAGTATTTTTTATATATTCTGGAAATAACTTCCGTGAAGTTTCAGGACTTTTGGAGCTGTGCAGAATAGGTCTCTAATATTTGCTCCTTTTCCAGCCCAGAATCCCAGCTGCCGGCATTCTCCCTCTTATGTAAACCTTGTAAAATAAGAGAGAATAGGCATAAGTATTGTGACATAATGTGTAATAACAGCCCATAATGCAATAAATATTGATATAAAAGCATGATGCAAAATGGACGTATCAACTCCCCCAAGCTTAGACCTCGCTTGTCCTCAAGCGAAAGCCGAAATCAAAAAATATGTCCACATGTTTAGAGATAGAGGTGTCGATAAAAATAAAATACGGACATGAGGGCATCATGATCATTCTTAGAACAAACAATATATATAATATATATTGTCATATGATCTCTTATGCTAAAGTAACAATTCAATCACAATTTCAAGTATGAATCGTTGAGAACCAACAAACTCTAATCTCAGTCATGAGGCAATTGCAATTTATCATAACATAGGAAAGAGTCAATATAAGAGCTTTTCAGCAAGTCCACATACTCAACTATCATTTAGTCTTTCACAATTGCTAACACTCACGCAATATTTATGGGTATGGAGTTTTAATCGGACACAGAGAAAGATAGGGGCTTATAGTTTTGCCTCCCAACGTTTTACCTCAAGGGTAATGTCAACCATAATAGTTCATGAAAACTCACATCCAATTAGCTATATATATCTGGATCTTTCCAACACATTGTGCTTGCCAAAGGATAAAATGTAAAAAGGAAAGGTGATAACACCATGACTCTTTGCATGAAGTATAAGACAAGAATAAAAGATAGGCCCTTCGTAGAGGGAAGCAGAGGTTGTCATGCGCTTTTATAGTGGATGCACGAAATCTTAATGCAAAAGAACGTCACTTTATATTGCCACTTGTGATATGGACCTTTATTATGCAGTCCGTCGCTTTTATTTCTTCCATATCACAAGATCGTATAAAGCTTATTTTCTCCACATAATAAGTCATACATATTTAGAGAGCAATTTTTATTGCTTGCACCGATGACAACTTACTTGAAGGATCTTACTCAATCCATAGGTAGATATGGTGGACTCTCATGGCAAAACTGGGTTTAGGGATGTTTGGAAGCACAAGTAGTATCTCTACTTGGTGCAAAGAAATTGGCTAGCATGAGAGGGAAAGGCAAGCTCAACATGTTGGATGATCCATGACAATATAATTTATCTCAGATGTAAGAAAACATAACCCATTACGTTGTCTTCCTTGTCCAACGTCAACTCTTTAGCATGTCATATTTTAATGAGTGCTCACAATCATAAAAGATGTCCAAGATAGTATATTTATATGTGAAGACCTCTCTTTCTTTATTACTTCCTATTAATTGCAACGATGACCAAAACTATGTTTGTCAACTCTCAACAACTTTTATTCATCATACTCTTTATATGTGAAGTCATTACTCTCCATAAGATCCATATGATCTCTTTATTTCTTTTTATTTCTTCTCTTTTATTTTATTCCCTCAAGATCATAGCAAAATAATCAAGCCCTTGACTCAACACTAATCTTTATTATATATAGCTCACGGACTCGATTACATAGAAGGATCATAAAGCAAAACTCACAACTAGATCATACTAAAACTTTATTCTACTAGATCAAGATATTATCAAAAGGATCGAACTAAGAAAAATGGTAAAGATAAAAGTGATGGTGATACGATACCGGGGCACTCCCCCAAGCTTGGCAGTTGCCAAGGGGAGTGCCCATACCCGATGCTCAGTTCTTCTTTGTTGGTGAAGAAGATGATGGTTTTGTTGATGGCGTAGGCTTCTTCCTTAATTTGCGCTTGAGGACAGAATTTTGATCCCTCAGGTCATCGATCTCCTGCTCCAGGCTTAGTATCTTTTTGCATAATTCCTGCTTGTTTTCCTGCAAGAGGCGAAAAGGGATAACGATCTTAGGTTTCTTTGCTCTATCCGGGAGGCTTGACTTTTTGAACTCCACATGCATGTCCCCAGGTTGAGGTAGTGGGACTTCATCTTCATCTGAGCTCGTCTCCTCCTTTCCCTTAGGTTCATAGTCCTCTTCTTCTTCCGTAGTCCAACCACAATGCTCCACATCCCCATAGACCTTAGGATCTGCAAGGTAATCAGCCACATAGCTTTCTCCTTCCGAATCCTGGGACATGTTGCTCAAATCTGCAGCAGACAGCTCGAAACAAAAGAGGAGATATTTGCGTGATACGGTGGTCAAAACCTTCGGGAGATTATATAATGAATTTTTACCGACCAAAAGAAGTATCGTGCAAGAAAACGGAGTCCGGAGAGCACACGAGGTGCCCACGAGAGGGGGCGCGCCAGGGGAGGCGCGCCCTCCACCCTCGTGGAAGCCTCGTGTCCTTTCCGGTCTGCTTCTTATTTTCCTATTTTCTTAAATATTCCAAAACGGAGAAAAATTGCCATTAGAACTGTTTTGGAGTCGGTTTACTTACCGTACCACGTACCTATTCCTTTTTGAGTCTGAAACGTTCTGAAAGTATCCCTTATGTATTCCTCCGGGGTTACGGTTTCAATAACATTAGGTTTCAACATTTATGGGATTACCTGAGATATAATGTTTGATTCTTTGACCGTTCACCACCTTCGGATTTGTGCCTTCGAAGTTGTTGATTTTTATGGCACCGGAAAACGATAGACCTCCTCGATAACGTAAGGACCTTCCCATTTAGAGAGAATTTTTCCTGCAAAAAATCTTAAACGAGAGTTGTATAGCAATACATAATCACCTACATTAAACTCACGCTTTTGTATCCTTTTGTCATGCCATCTTTTAACTTTTTTTAAACAATTTGGCATTTCATAGGCTTGGGTTCTCCATTCATCAAGTGAGCTAATGTCAAATAACCTCTTCTCACCGGCAAGTTTGAAATCATAGTTGAGCTCTTTGATAGCCCAATATGCCTTATGTTCTAGTTCGAGAGGTAAGTGACAAGCTTTACCATAAACCATTTTATAAGGAGACATACCCATAGGATTTTTATATGCAGTTCTATAGGCCCATAATGCATCATCAAGTTTCTTGGACCAATTCTTTCTAGATCTATTAACAGTCTTTTGCAAAATTAATTTGAGCTCTCTATTACTTAATTCTACTTGACCACTAGACTGTGGGTGATATGGAGATGCAATTCTATGATTAACATCATACTTAGCAAGCATTTTATGAAAAGCACCATGAATAAAATGTGAACCACCATCAGTCATTAAATATCTAGGGACTCCAAACCTTGTGTCCTATTCATCCAGCCACAACCGGCTCGATCGATCGGGGTCCTGTTCATCCAGAGGCACCCCCACCGGGGAACTGTTCATCCACCCCCACCGGGAACTGTTCATCCAAACCCCCCTAGCAACGCTCACTGTTCATCCAGAGGCAGCATCGATCGACTTCAGTTAGCAGCAGTAGCGAAGGAATCACTCGATCGGGTTCAGTTAACAGCCATCAATCGATCACTCGGGTTCAGTAACGCGTAGCCTGAAGTGCAATCGCTCGGGTTCAGTTAGAGCCCAACGCCTCGCTCAGGTTCAGTTAGAGCCCAACGCCTCGCACCCACACGCGTGCGTGTACGAGAGAAACACGCATCGCTCGGCCCCGACCACCCACCGTAACCGGGAACACCCCGATATTTTCCTCGCCCTCGCTTCTACCATGGTTTTTTTCCGTCGGACGGCCCAAAGAATGTCATGCAGCTGCGTCTCCGGCCCGCCCAGGACGAAAAGCCCATTTTCTGTCATGATTTTTTTCATAGAAGTAGGACCCCACCACATCTATGATGATACCGGGTTTTGTCACAATTATCGTCAGAGAAGTGTCATAGGTATGACAGAAAAAAATTCGTTCGGCCCAAAATGTCAGGGATGTGTCTTTTTTTGTAGTGCAACTTTCAACCTTTTGAGAGTTAATTTGAAGTGTTTTTCAATTTGAGGGTCATTTAGCTGAAAAAATCAGTAAATGCATGAAATAATTTGTTTGCACAAAAAATTTCTTCACGTTTCAAATGCCAAAACACATAAGTACCCTAAATATTACAAAGATTCCCTCCGGTTTATTCGAAGTGGGATTTTCTAGATATATAAGTCCGGAAACTCACTAGAGAAGAAAGTGATGACAGTGAGAAGCCGATCACATCCCAGAGTGGGATCTTTGGGCCGTGTGAAACTTTTTCTTCATGTGTGTCTCTTTGCGTCGTAACCATGGACAATCTTCATCATTTAACTGGATGCTTGGGTCAATATTCACTGTGAATGGAGCAATTTCATGAAAATTTTCATAATCTTCTGACAGGTCTATCTTGTCATCCACTCCCACGATGTTTTTCCCCTAGAAAGAACTATATGGCACTTTGGCTCATCGTATGATGCATTCGCAACCTTATATTTTCTTTTTCTCAGTGAGGGAGTCCTAGATTAGGGGGTGTTCGGATAGCCGAATTATACCTTCAGCCGGACTCCTGGACTATGAAGATACAAGATTGAAGACTCCGTCCCGTGTCCGGAAGGGACTTTCCTTGGCGTGGAAGGCAAGCTTGTCGATACGGATGTTCA
>NC_053026.1:493945398-493957542 GCF_003073215.2 Triticum urartu | reverse complement strand
CTTAGTGACCCAGGGTCATTTCGGACAAATCAGGTCGGGTTGCCAAGTGGCTATAAATAGCCCACCCCCACAACCATAAACGGTTGGCTGCTCAGATTTCTGTACACGGCTTTTGTCGTTTGAGAGCAATCCACCTCGAAGCCTTTGAGAAAAAATTCCTAGTGAGGAGAAAACCCCTAACCACCCAGAGCCAGAGTAAATTGGGCATCACTTAAGTCTTCTTGTCTGTGTGATCTGAAGACTTATTACACTTGAGGACTGTGAATCCTCCAGACGGTTAGGCGTCGCGTTCAGAGCATCCAAGAGACATTGTGGATTGCCAGTGAACGAAGTTTGTGAAGGTTTGGGAGTCTACCTTGAAGACTTACCAGAGTGATTGGGCGAGGACTAAGTGACCTTAGCTCAAGGAGAATACGGTGAGGACTTGGTGTCCTGAACTGTGTGTTCAGGACTGGGTGTCCGGGACTGTGTGTCCTAAGGTTTAAATACCTAGCCGCTCCAATCAGACGTACAGTTGTCACAGCAACTGGAACTGGTCCAACATATCATTGTCTTCAACGAGTCACTGGTTTCATCTTCACTTCCTTCTCTTTATGTTACTCATTGTGGAGTCATTGCATGCTTGCTTTATCATTTGTCTTCACAACGTGAATGCATGATCTGTTTGGCTTCATAACTTCTTCCTACTTGATCCTTATTACACTGAAGCTGTTTGTCATTGTGCTTTCACTCTATTGAATACATGACCATGGCTGGCCTAGTGTAATCTAACTTCCGCTGCATAGTAATAGGCATAATCTTCACTGTTTGTCTTCATAACTCCCAAGTTTTGAAGACTTTCATAAAAATCGCCTATTCACCCCCCCTCTAGTCGATATAACGCACTTTCAATTGGTATCAGAGCAAGGTGCTCCCTTGTTCTGTGTGATTCGGTTTAACCACCTGGAGTTTTAGTAATGTCGACTGCAGGGATAATCAAAGTCTCCGCTGCGTGCCTGGTCTTCGATGGAACTGAATATCCCTACTGGAAGAATAAGATGCGCATGCATCTTGAAGCCATTGACGTCGACCTATGGTATGTCATCGAGAACGGCGTTCCCAAGGCTGGAGAAGGTGTCACTGCTGCTGATGTCAAGAAGTTCACTCAACTGGATTCTACTGCCAAAAATATCATCTGTGGTCATCTGACAAAAGGACAGTATGGCCGTGTGAGTGCTTTGAAGACATCCAAGCTGGTCTAGGACTGGCTCTCCAAGGTCAATGAAGGCGTCTCAACCCAGAGAGATCAAAGAATCAGTGTTCTTCGCAACCTCTTCAACCTCTTCAAACGAAATGACAATGAGAATGTCCAGCACACATTTGACCGGCTCACTGACATCACAAATGAGCTTCAAGCCCTCGGCGCCACTCAGATCACCAAACATGAAATCGTCAAGATGCTGCTGAGGTCACTTGATAGTTCGTTTGACATCCTGGCCCTGATGATTCAAGAACGTCCTGATTTCAAGACACTCGATCCGTCTGACATACTTGAGAGGCTCAACACACATGAGTTTTAGCTTTCTGAGAAAAGAGATATCTACGGTCCAAACTATGGGCGAACTCGTGCCTTGAAGGCAAAAGCTGTTTCCTCATCTGAAGAAGAATCTAACTGCAGTTCTGATGATCCTGAAGACATTGGAACAGAACTTGCAATGCTAGTGAAGAAGTTCCAAAAATTCACCAAGAAGAAAGGCTTCAGAAAATCTTCACGATCAAGCTCAAGGAATGATGAAGCTTATGCTCATGACTACAAGAAGAAAACATGTCACAAGTGCAAGAAAACTGGACACTTCATCTCTGAGTGTCCTCAGTGGGACAATGAGAACAGAAGGAAGAATAAGAGCAAGGAATATGATTCTGACGACAAGAAGAAGAAGAAATACTCAAAGTCTTCTTCCAAGTCTTCCTCAAAGTCTTCATCACACAAGAAGAGCTCATCTGGTAAGGCACGTGCGTTTGTTGGCAAGGAGATGGATTCAGAGGAGGAGTCCGAATCTGAGGAGGCAGAGGTGGAATCTGAGGAGTTTGATTCTGGCATTGCGAGTCTGGCTACAGCATACGTCGCCAAGTCCATCTTCAAAACTGAAGACAATGACTGCATCACCGACACCGACGCAAATGACAAGAACGACTCCACTCCTACCTACTGCTTCATGGCACGCGGTGCCAAGGTAAACACACGTACTACTCGCCATCAAACATCTAGTGACGATGACTCTGACTGTGATTCAAAACCCAGCTACAAAACACTTGCTAAAATTGCAACTGAACAACAGAAAGCTATGGAACATATTCAAAAACTGTTAGACAGAAGCGATGATCTGTTGGGTGCTGAAATGACTCGATCTGAATCCTTAATTGAAGACATAAAAAACCTTCGCGTTAAGTATCAGGAACTTGAAGATCGTCTTGACACTCTCTCAACAACTCATGAAAAGCTTTCCTATGATTATCTTCAAAGGAAGCAAGAACTTGAGAAATTGAGAGCGGCTCATGAAGATCTTCAAAAGGAAAACGAGTCACTTCGCGCCGAACAGATCAGTCCCGCTCAGGAAGGATTTGAACCACCATGTCTTAAATGCATTAAGCGTGATAATGCTACTTCTGTTGCTGAATGTTCCACTGCTACTACTGTTCCAATATCTTCAACTATTGATGTGGTAACTAACCCCTCTGCTGAGGATACTACTGCTATTACTAATGAGAATGCTAGGTTGAAGACATTGCTTGAAACAGGGATGTACAAAAGTCTTAAAGGACATCAGACATTATGTGATGTCCTCAAGAAGCAGATTCTGAACCGAAACCCTAGGAAAGAGTGTGTTGGGTTTGTGAGGAAAATAAATGCAGATGGATCTTACTGGAAACCTGAGCAGTACCCCAAAACCACATGGGTTGCTGCAAAGGAACTTTCAGCAGATCCATCCAATTTATCTGGCTTCACTTGTGCTAACCCCATTATCATTGATGAATCCTTTGATGCAAACTATAAACTGTTTAAGAATCAGAATGGTGAAGTGTTTTCCAGGTACATTGGTACTAACTGCAGGAATGGACCGCCTATGAAGAAGATCTGGGTTCCGAAAAGGTGTCTGGAAAATCTTCCTGTGAATGTCTTCATGACACCTCACTTGAAGAAGACAAACCTCAGACCAAAGGCTTCATATGGTCCAAAGGCTTCATACAAACAGAGGACTCACCTGAGTCACACTAACGCAAATATTTTGCAGGGAAACCATACTCAGGCATATGAATATGAGAGCGGTTCTTCGAATCGTCATGTTCATATGACCAAAAATTATTCTGCCTATTCCTATGAGTACTATTGTCCACCTGCTAGACTATTTGCTAAGGCTTCAAAGCCAAAATTCTCAGATGCTGCACTTAGACTTATTGCTTCTAAGCCACCCTTGAAGATGTGGGTGGTTAAGAAAGCTTAACTCTCTTTTGCAGGGAAAGGTCTCCAGCAGAAAAACGAAATCTTCTGATGCTATTGCTGGGGACCTTAAAAATTTTGTAGGGCGCAAGATAAAATGCCCGAATGGCATCATTATGTACTTCGTTCCTGAATCGCATGCTGCTCTCCCTATTAGTCCTAATCTGGATCTAAGTTTTCATAACCCACTGGTTCGTCAAATGTTTATGCTTCACAATTCTCTTCGTGAAGCCTATCCCCCTAACTGCACTGTAGGGTACGACACCAGCGACTTCAAAGTCTTCAGAATGGATTATTGATAGTGGGTGTACAAATCACATGACTGGCAAAAGAAGCCTTCTTATGGACTCAACATTACGTCCATCCGACAAGAGCCACATTACATTTGCTGACACTGGTAAAAGTAAGGTATTGGGTCTAGGTAGAGTTGCAATCTCAAAGGATCAACACATGGATAAAGTCATGCTTGTTGAATCCCTTCGATTCAACTTAATGTCTGTCTCAATGCTTTGCGATTTGAATATGATCGTAATGTTTGGAAAATATCGTTGCCTGGTACTAATGGAATTTGAAAAGTCTCTAGTGTTTGAAGGGTATCAGAAAGGTGATTTGTACGTGGTAGATTTCTCAGCAGGACCACAACTTGCAGTATGTCTTCTTGCAAAAGCTTCAGAATGTTGGCTCTGGCATCGGAGGCTTGGGCATGCTGGCATGAGAAACCTCCACACCCTTGCGAAGAAGAAGCATGTCATAGGCATCGAGGGCGTCAAGTTCAAGAAAGATCACTTATGCGGTGCCTGTGAAGCAGGGAAGATGACAAGGGCAAAACATCTTTCGAAGACAATCATGAACCCAAGAAAGTTGAAGAAGCCTTCATGGAATCTGAATGGATTCAAGCTATGCAAGAAGAGCTTCAACAGTTTGAGCTGAATAATGTATGGGAACTGGTTAAGCGTCCTGATCCACAAAAGCACAACATTATAGGCACTAAATGGATATATCGCAACAAACAAGATGAGCATGGTCAAGTTATCAAAAATAAAGCTCGTCTCGTTGCTCAAGGATATACTCAAGTGGAGGGCATTGACTTCGATGAAACATTTGCTCCTGTGGCTAGGCTTGAAACCATACGCATACTGCTGGCCTATGCAAATCATCATAACATACTTCTATATCAAATGGATGTGAAAAGTGCCTTTCTCAATGGCAAGATTGAAGAAGAAGTGTATGTTGCACAACCGCCTGGCTTTGAAAATCCAAAACATCCTCACATGGTATACAAGCTCAACAAGGCACTGTATGGCCTCAAACAAGCCCCTAGGGCCTGGTATGACACACTCAAGTACTTTCTGAAGAGCAAAGGCTTAATACCTGGTTCCCTGGATCCCACTCTCTTCACGAAGACATATGATGGTGAACTGTTTGTGTGCCAAATATATGTGGATGACATTATCTTCGGCTGCACCAATCAGAAGTACAGTGAAGAGTTTGGATATATGATGCAAGAGCAATATCAGATGTCCATGATGGGGGAGCTGAAGTTCTTCCTTAGTCTTCAAATACGACAACAGCGCAATGGCATCTTCATATCTCAAGAGAAGTATCTCAAAGATTACCTGAAGAAGTTCGGTATGCAAGACTGCAAAGGCTTCACAACACCAATGCCAGCCAAACATCATCTAGGTCCCGACGACAAGGGTAAAGAGTTCGATCAAAAGGTATACCGCTCCATGATTGGGTCTTTGCTTTATTTATGTGCATCTAGGCCAGATATTATGCTTAGTGTTTGCATGTGTGCTCGATTTCAAGCGGCACCAAAGGAGTTGCATCACTTAGCTGTGAAGCGAATTCTTCGATATTTGGCTCACACCCCAACTCTAGGATTATGGTATCCAAAGGGCTCAGAGTTTGATTTGGTTGGATTTTCGGATGCTGATTATGCTGGTGACAAGGTTGATCGCAAGTCTACATCAGGCACATGTCACTTTCTGGGACGATCACTTGTATGTTGGTCTTCAAAGAAGCAGAACTGTGTATCTCTCTCCACTGCTGAATCTGAATACATTGCTGCTGGATCTTGCTGCGCTCAGCTTCTGTGGATGAAGAAAACACTCAAGGATTATGGCATTCATCTGAAGAAAGTGCCACTTTACTGCGACAACGAAAGCGCCATCAAGATTGCCAACAACCCAGTTCAGCACTCGAAGACAAAGCACATTGAAATTCGCCTTCACTTTCTCAGAGATCATGTTGTGAAGGAAGACATTGATATCATACACGTCAACACTGAAGAGCAATTGGCAGATATCTTCACCAAGCCCTTGGATGAGAAGAGGTTTTGCAAGTTACGGTGTGAGCTAAATATCTTGGAATCCTCAAATGTCCTGTGATCAGGCACACATCCTAACACTTATGCATATTGATGACTTAGATGTGCAACACACAAAGTAAAGTATATCTTCAATAAATGAAGACATACTTTCTAAGTGTGAATACATTAATGTGGAATTTGACTTCGGAGCTCCACGATAATTGTGCGCCGTGTCTGGGTCTAATACTTCCTATACGGTGGGTAACGCCACCACCAAACGTTCCATTTTGAAGTGTTTCACTCATGGCGTTACCTTGCAATATCTTCACATTTGGTTTGGCTTCGAACTCAACATGTCATCATGATTATCTTCACTACGTCGACTATATAGATATATACTCTAGTGTTCTGTCCTCTACAGCATTCACTTATAGCTATGTCTTCTTGGTTGAATCTTTTGAACTAAGTGAATGTGATTGGACCCTAATCTCTCTATGCTTTCTATCTCAAATTCTGTCTCTCCAAGTCATATGCATTCTATTGAAACTGTCGAATGTCTTCACTGTGTCCTTGTCAGCTGAAGATATAGAGACAACCATAAAGTCCGTTTTTAATGCTCATTCCTCCACATAAAATCCGGAGAAGCAGGAACGACCACCCGACAATTTAGGCGTGCGTGGGACGTGGAACAAACCCCAAACTTCCGCTAACTGACCACGCGTTCCTTAAATGCGAACCGCCAGGGGCACCTGCGTAATAGCACAGTGCCGCCCCTGAGCCTATAAATCCACACTTACCGCGGTCATTATCTCCTTCTTCCACCCTCGCACGAACCCTAGCGCCACCGCTAGCACTCGACGACGCCGGAGACGAAGCGCTTTGCTGCCGCAACCTCTCCAATACCGTCCTCACGCCGACCGCGGATATCGTCCTCTCCACCGTCGCCGTAGGTGTTTTCCGTCGCCAAGTTAGGGCACGGAGGACTGAACTGCTCGGCATCAACTCCCTTCCGTCTAGCAGTTCCAGTGTGGTAAATAAAACTTCTTTTTACAGCCCCCTTGATCTTATGGTTCTGTCACTTTCTACCATAAGAAGTTTCTCTTCACACTAGTTAGATCTCTCGCTGCATCTCATAACATGCCTAGTATATTCACTTGTGCTTCATAAAGTAGTTAGATTCCTCACTTGTACTGATCTGTGGGTTCGTACAAATCTGGAACCAACTTCTTATCTATGAGTGAATGTCTTCGCACGATGAGGTCAATGTCTTCTAAACTGATTAATCTTCAAAACCTTCTGAGAATGCATATGACCTCTTCCCCTTCCCTCGCACCTTAATGCTGTCACAGGTACATGTCCGTGGGAGAATCCTTCTGTTCTGATAGTCTGCATTCATTTGCAGAATTGCTACAGCATCACATAAACTCTCCTGAAGCCAGTTCCTGTTGGTCACGAAAAAGAAAGCCTTTGAAGCCTTTGAAAGTTTTGAAGCCTTTCAAGTTAAAGTTTATGGCTTTAGAAGCAGCAGCAGGGAAGGGGGGCAGAAAGAGACGTGAGGGAACTTCCAAACATCTGCCTGAAGACATGGCAGAAATGTACAAAACAGATCCAGAAGAGAGCTATGGGCAGTGCAAGACCCGAATCCAATGGATTCGACGCTATTGGGCAGAACAGTGGTTCAAATACCGCTTCGTCACTCAGGAGTATGCTGAAAAGAATGCCATCAAGAAGCCATGGGGGGACATCTTATACAAGAACCTCGTACCCAAGACCAGAGATGAAGCCATTGCTCAGGGCTTCTACCCATGCATGGTCCGTGGACCACAGCCTGATGATGCGCATCCGTCGTCACTCCTCTGGTGTCGTGACGACAATCTCTTCAAGCGCAATTTTCAGTTTGCCCAACAGTCAGCGAAGCTGAATAAGAAGAAATTTGGGTTAGACTTCAACCCTGGTCCCTCCGCACCAAGGGCAGATGGCACACGCGACGCGGAACTCAATATCATCGGTCCGTTTGCCAATCTTGAGGGCCTGATCACCCACATCTTAGTCCAAGGGACTGCTGTGAATGACCCTCCAGCTGACTCAGATTCTGATGAAGCTCCTGCTGTGCCGAAGCCGAAGTAGACGAAGAGGTCAAAAGCTTCAAAGCCGGCCCATGCCTCAAAAATCTCAAGGGCAAAGCCATTGAAAACTGCACCTCCTGAAGTCAGTGTGCAGTCTGAAGATGTATCCCGCGTCCCCAAGCCCCTAAAGGAAAAGGAGCCCCAGCAACAAACAGGCAAAGAGCTCACTGCTGCTGCCATTCTGCGCAGTGAAGCCATTGATCTATCAAGCGATGAAGATTTGGGAGATGACGCACTAGAGCAGCTTATCAAAAGCTAGGAAGAAGCTGAAATCTTCAACAATCTGCCTCTCTTTGATGTCGCCATCATCCAGAGCTTCATCGATGAATGGTTTGACTCACCAGACATAAGCTTCAATGATATGCAGCTGCCAGTTGGCCTCAGTGTCGCCTTCCAAGGCGCAATTGCTTCAGAACTGGCCATTGCTCAGCGCATTGTTGAACTGGCCAGTCACGAAAAAGCTCAGTTCAAGAAGCACATGGCCAGCCTCAGCGTGCAGGAAGTGAGGAGCTTCAAAATCATGCTGCATGAGCTCAAAGAAAACTTTCTGAAGAAGCGTGCTGAAGCTCAGGGCTCGCGTGAAAGGATGAAGTCTTTGGCAGACAAATGTGTTCAAGCCTACAACGAGGCTGAAAAGCGCAAGGCACTTGGGCGTCCTGGCATCGACCCCAAGATGGCCACAAAGAAGAAAAAGGAGCCTGCTGTGAATGAACCAGAGGCACCTCGGCAAGAAGCGGTTCAAATTGTCTTCCCCACTGCAACGACCAGCTCGAAGCCAAAGAGCCGGTCAACAGCTTCAGAGCTAAAGAAGACAAGAACTGCAGAGGCTGAAGCCAAAAAAAGGAAGAGCTCTGAAGCCTCTCCTACTGCCCCCAGCAAAAAGAAGCGCAAGGTCAAGAAATCTCGGGCTGCTCCCACAGAGCCCTTGATGGTTGAACCCCTCTCTGTCATTCACCCCAATGCAGAAAGACGACTGACAGTTCATGAGCCTGCTCCCATAGAGGCTCCTGAAGCTGAAGATACTCCAGCAGCCGACCCCATAGCTGCTGAAGACATTGGTCACCAAGACAATGTACAAGATGATGCAGCCCTTCCTCGGCTTGAAACAAGCGAACTCATCAGTATTGGTCGTCCTCTGACGCTAATGGCACAAGATGAGTCATGGGCGGATCGCCCTCAGGAGGAAGAAGACTTTGAGGTCCAGCCCACTCCGACACCACAAGCGTCGTCTGCGTTCCGTAGGCTTCGCAAAGGTCCACGGCCTCAAGTCCAGTCTGCAGAAATTCCGGCTGCATCAGCCGAAGACAATGAAGAAGCACCTCCAGAACCCACTTCCCTGCTCCATCAAGATGCAGTTCTCCGGGAGAACGTGCCTGAAGTTGTCCCTCCAACTACACAAGCGGAGGAAGGAAATGTTGCGGGTGCCACCACAAACACTAAAGCGAATGTGGAGCCCGTCCCACCAACTGCTTCAGCGGACAGCGAAGCTACTGAGCCAGACGCTTCTGTTCCAGAGTCTGCTGCAGGTCCACAGTTTGATTATCACATTGAGCACAGGCCTCATGTCCAGAAGCCAGTCCCAAGGCTTCCAAGGTTCCCAGGTCCTGCATCAGCACCTGGCTCCTTTGATATTAACAGCTTCAAGGCAGACAATACATTTTTCAATAGCTCCAAGAACCCCTATTCAAGGGAAAGGATTGCATCAGATAGGTTCTGGAGCTATTCACAGCGCAGCTATTATTCATGCATCTTATACAACCAAGGTCGCATCTTCCCTCACAAGCGCCTTGAGGTTGAAGCCATTGTTGGTCTGCCATGTCTTCAGGAAGCTTTGGACTGCTTCAGGCAAGTGGGTCTGCTGCCGTTTGTAACTGATGAAGAGCACTGGAATGAAGAGCTTCTGCTTCAGTTCTATGCCACCCTTCATATAAAAGGATACAACAGAGATCCGAAGACTTGGATCCTAGAGTGGATGACTGGCAATGTCCAT
Source organism: Triticum urartu (assembly GCF_003073215.2). Taxonomy (NCBI): domain Eukaryota; kingdom Viridiplantae; phylum Streptophyta; class Magnoliopsida; order Poales; family Poaceae; genus Triticum; species Triticum urartu. Next base: position 493,947,637 of record NC_053026.1, on the reverse strand, counting down.
CATGAAGCCAATGCATTTGATATCATTGAGCTCACCGGACTGCCCACTCCAGGCGAATTCTTCGAGGAAGGCTGTCACCTACATTCTGAAGCTATTGAGAGCATATTCCAGAGGCCTGAACCCAATATGAGTCAGATGCTCTCAATGATGAAGCCATTGCCTCATGATGCACCTTATCCTACTGAGTTCTTCGTTGAAGACCTAGAGTACCTGCCGAGGACCATATATCACATCATCCGGCGGACTCTCTGGCCCATTAAGGGGCACTCTCCAAATGCAAAGATTGACGGTGCAATGAAGACTCTCATATTCTATATCCTGCATGGCAAATGCTTCAACGCACAGGATCTCTTCATACGTCAACTTGCAGCGTCAGGCTCGGACTTATTTGGTCTAAAGTTCTATGCCCCTTGGGTGATGAGGCTGATCAAACTGCACTCTACGATCTCGTATCAGCCCTCAGCCCGCAACCATCGGATCTTCCTGCCAGATGTGGATACCTTTGCTGAAGCAATATATCCTGAGCCTGGCAAGCAACCGATAAGTCTTCAGAATGCAGAACACCAGAGCTTCACGTAGAATGTTGAAAGTGTTGAAGCCATATCCAGAGTATATCCGTTGGCTGGCAATACACGTGCACCAGCGTCTACTGAAGCCACAGATAGCACAAATGCACCAAGACCCAAGAAGCGTGCTCGTGTCCTCACTGACCGAGAGCTTCTTGTGGCCCTTCACCAAAAGCAGGATAGGCATCACGACTGGCTAAAACGTCAGATGAAGAGCCTCTTGGTGGATGTCTATCGTCTGCGAAACCTTGCCACCAAGAATGCCTTCGTTACACATGAGACTTGCCATCGTACGTGGAAAGGGCTTTCAATGATATGCACTGAAGCTGAACTTGAAGAGGATGGCTTCACAGAGTGCTTCAAATTTGACACCACGCCTCCTAGAAGGGCTGTGATGCGCAACACACCTTCACTTGAAGACTCTGAGTTTTCTTCATCTGCTGCCACAGTTACTGCAAGAATCATTGATGAAGACGACAATGCTACATCACCACCACCTGCTTCAGCACATCCAAGTTCTGCACCGCCAAACAACTCCACCGACCCTGCTGCGCCTGGGAACGCGTAGAAAACTCTATGTCTTCAAACCTTTTTGGTCATTCCTGACAAAAGGGGGAGAAGCATATGATGTTTATAGTCTTCAAGCAGGTCAATATGGGCGGGAGCCTTATGTCTTGTTATACTTTGCCTCGTGTTTACAACTCTTGCTTTTGCTTCATTTGGTTCTTTGAGTTGTAAACACTAAATCTCGATGGTCGTCTGCTACTTGTTTGCCACTCTATTTGCGAAGATAAATTCCGCACTTATCTCATTCCGCAGACGTCCATTTTTCATTATGCATGTCATTATCTTCATATACTTTCACATGCATAGTGAATTGTCATCATAAGTTGAAGTGGATCTCCACAAGTACAACCTGCCATGTGCATTTGCATTCCAAAAGCAAATTAACTTATATGCACATCTTCAGGGGGAGCCCTTGGAACTTATGAAGACAATCCCCTATCCTTTACAAACTTCACACTTTATATTCCCCGTTCAAAACTTCAACTAGTTTGTCATCAATCACCAAAAAGGGGGAGATTGTAAGTGCATCTAGTGCCACCCCTAGTTGGTTTTGGAGTATTGACGACAAACCTAGTTGAGGGACTAATGTGTTTGTGAGAATTGCAGGAAAACACAGGTAGAAGTCCCTCATTGATTCGGTTTTACTACCAGAGATGACCCCTAAAAATGTATGAAGATATTGAAGACAAAGGTGGTACATGAAGATACTCACTTTGAAGACTATGACAAAAGAAGACACGTTATGAAGCATATGGAGCTCGAAGACTTAGATGTTTCGTAGTTCTTTTTCTTTTGTGTTGAGTCATAGGAACCACCGTACTGTTAAGTGGGGTCCAGGAGAACCAGTCAGAATGACTGAAGTGATGCCTAAATCAAAAACCTATGTCTTCGAGTGAAGACAATGAGAGCGAATCTTGTCCAGAGCCGGACAAGTCAGCTTTGCTTGTAGCCCAAGTAAAGTTGCCATGAGAGTTCGAAATCTGACCGTTGAGACACGTGTCAGTTCCTTAGTGACCCAGGGTCATTTCGGACAAATCAGGTCGGGTTGCCAAGTGGCTATAAATAGCCCACCCCCACAACCATAAACGGTTGGCTGCTCAGATTTC
>NC_053026.1:493900008-493944398 GCF_003073215.2 Triticum urartu | reverse complement strand
AGATACAAAAAGAGTTATGGATGATTTCACCCCTAGCTATGAACGGTCATACCCACCGTTTTGATCGCATTTTGAAACACGCATAGAAAAATCATCTTATGGCCACATTCATCGCATAGTTTGTTTAAATGATATCATATTTTGCACAAGGGTGCATTTTGGAATGACAAACAATGTTTCCTAAGGCAGTTTTCATTTTCTTTGGACGAAAAAATCATTTTTCATTTTTTGAGTTTCCAAAATTAGTTTTTTTGTGAAGGACCTACCATATATTTGTTGCAAAATTGGACCAAATTAATTTTATAAAATATTAAGCAATGTTTAATTCACAATTGACCAAATTTTTAGGTCCAAAAAGTTTTGATCCACCTCTGGTGAAAAAGACAAATTCCCGTTGATTCAGTAGGAAGCGGGTCAAATTTGAACTACAGCTGCCTCATAGTTTGCTCTTTATTTTTTTAAATCATTTCTAGGTACAGAAGCATCTATTTAATCAGAGAAATATCAAAAGTTTTCCAAGATTCAACCACTAGCTAGGAACGGTCATGCCCGCCGTTTTGACCGCATTTTGAAACGGGCAAAAAAAAATTCAAAAAAATCAAAAAAATTGGAAAACCTTCGCATTGTGTCATTATATGTGACCAAGTTTCCAGGAAAAATAATAAACTTGTAATACGGCAATTGTTTTTAAAAAGTGTTCTCAGAAATGAGCTATCATGCGTGAAGATTCAGGGTTTTCAAGCCAAATGATCAATCTTATGGCCACATTCATGGCATAGTTTGTTCAAATGATCTCATATTGTGCACAAGGGTGCATCTTGGAATTCCAAACAATGTTGCCTGATGTAGTTTTCATTTTCTTTGCACGGAAAATTCATTTTCCATTTTCTGAGTGCCCGAATTGAGTTCTTTTTGTGAAGGACCTACCATATATTTGTTGCAAAATTGGACCAAATCATTTTTCTAAAATACTAGGCTGTATTTTATTCACAATTGACCAAATGGTTGGGTGTCAAAATCCTTGATCCACCTTCGGTGAAAAAGACAAATTCCTGCCGATTCAGGAGGAAGCGGGTCAAATTTGAACTGCAGCTGCCTCATAGTTTGCTCTTTATTTTTTTCAAAATATCATTTCTAGGTACATAAGTATCTATTTAATCAGAGAAACACCAAAAAAATTCCAAGATTCAACCAATAGCTAGGAACGGTCATGCCCGCCGTTTTGACCGCATTTTGAAACGGGCATAAAAATTCAAAAAAATCAAAAAATTGGGAAACCTTCGCATTGTGTCATTATATGTGACCAAGTTTCCAGGAAAAATAATAAACTTGTAATACTACAATTATCTTAAAAAAGTGTTCTCAGAAATGAGCTATCACGCGTGAAGATTCAGGGTTTTCAAGCCAAATGATCAATCTTATGGCCACATTCATGGCATAGTTTGTTCAAATGATCTCATATTGTGCACAAGGGTGCATCTTGGAATTCCAAACAATGTTGTCTAAGGGAGTTTTCATTTTCTTTGCACGGAAAATTCATTTTCCATTTTCCGAGTGCCCGAAATGAGGTTTTTTGTGAAGGACCTACCATATATTTGTTGCAAAATTGGACCAAATCAATTTTCTAAAATACTAGGCCATATTTAATGCGCAATTGACAAAATGGTTGGGTGCCAAAAGTTTTGATCCACCTCTGGTGAAAAACACAAATTCCCGCCGATTTAGTAGGAAGCGGGTCAAATTTGAACTGCAGCTGCCTTATTGTTTGCTCATTATTTTTTCCAAAAATCATTTCTAGTTACATAAGTATCTATTTAAGCATAAATACATGGTTTCGTGGCAATACGTCGAGGTTTGGATGGTGGCCCAGGGCCCCAACTCCAAAGCACGTGAACTCGAATTTGGTGTAGGTAAGTTACATAGATATGGTTATGCCTTGGTAGGATTTCAGATCATTTGGGTAAGCCTAGCTAGTACTTACTTCACAAAGCTTCTCTCGAGGTAGAAACTTTGGAAATTTCCTGACAAAGATTTACTAGGAAAATGGAGCTGAATATTATCATGTGGCAATGATTTTGGTATGGAAGAGTGTCCAAAGAGTTTGAGGGTAATAGGAGGGGTCTAGATAACACGTGCTTGGCAACGTACCAATCTGGCCATAAAATATAAATTGAACCTGGGCTCACATAGATAATTTGACTAAGCTGCAATTTGGAGGAGGGTGATTATTTGGGCATATGAAGGAACTGTATAAATTTCATGTCATTTGGATGTAGAAAAAAGGTACTTCCTTCACAATGCTTCTAGGTGGACAAAAACTTTGGAAATTTGCCGAGGAAGATTTGTTAGGAAAATGGAGCTGAATTTTGTCATGCGGCAACGATTTGGATAGGAAAGAGTGCCCAAGAATTCCGAGGGCAATCAAGAATATATAAATAGCACTTCCTTCATAAAGTGATGTTGTGAACAGAATAGGAAAATGAATATTGTTGAATTATTTTTGAACTAGGCAAGGAAGTATTTTTACATATTTGACGAAGATAGGACCCAAAGAATTTATGAGATTTTTTTGGGAATTTTCGGAATGACAGAAATATAGGTTGCTTCACAACCTAGGGCAAAAATTGACACATGGACATGACACATAGGCAAAACTGATGAGGTGGCGCCAAGTCATACCAATCCACCACAATTTATAAGGTTATGACCATCTACATTGGTCATGATCATCTGGAAATAAGGCAGCGGACTAGTGCTGTCTGCTTTATGACCATTTCGTGTAAGGAAATTACGACCTTTTTGACCAAAATGGTCACAATGGTTTAGGGTTTGGAGCCCCCCGAACAGCTTTTGACCAATTGGTCTAAAATGGTCATAGATTTATGACCAATTCTTCCAGGGTCACTGACAAAAGGTCATAAGTTGACATATTTCTTGTAGTGAGCCTCTTCCAAATATGCCCGCTGGATGGAAATTGTAGTGGCGGGTAGTAAGCTAGTGTCTACATCGTTGTATACAAATGGTTTTTATCCCCTTTCTGTGACAGAGTTTTAAATCGTTGACTTGCCTGTGTGTGCATGGGGGGTCCTTCCCACACGACCCAGAAACCGTCGGTGATAGGCAATAGGAATGCATACGTTTTGCAGAACTAAGCGTATGCGATACACACGCATATCCCAAATGCAAGTCCTCGCACAACTGTTTGTGATATATTGAATATCCCAACGCTCCATCATTGATGCTCGTGCAGGTTGGCATTACCATCGCACATGGTATTCTGTGGTGCAACGTTTACGATGTGCTCCCCATCACAAATAGTTCATGGTTGTAAAGCATGTATGATAAGGAGACTATCACAAACATTTACTTTTCCCGAAGCGTATGCAATATATGCAATTGAGAAGATAAGTTAATCATCATACGTGTGTCGTATGAGTTTATGAAATGTCCGACTATCGTACTAGTGTTGTATGGAATAACTATCGCACACGTTATTTTGTGGTGAAACATTGACGATGCGTACGACATCTCAAACAGATCATAATTGTAAATCGTGTATGATAAGGCGACTATCACAAACATTTAGTGTTTGTGATATTGTCTGACATCACACACGCTTTGCAAATGGCAATTGTGTGCTTGGTGTCACATGTTTTCTCTCTATGGACCGTGTCGTATTATGAGGTACATCACACACGTCGTGCTTTACAGACCGTGTGCGGCGTAATGACCTGCAGAGCTATTTTCGTCCCTAATTTAATCGTTGCAATTTAAAATTGAACACAATTTGAATTGGAAAGTAGACAATAACTTTATTCATATCCATCAAGTTCAAACACCAATGCATTATTCAATTGACACGTACATATTTTCAAGAATTACATCAAAATAATAATTATTACATAAGCACCAAATACAGAATGATAAACCAGGGTAATATACTTGTATTAAAGAAGGTAAAGAAAGAGGCGAAAGACATTCTGGTTGCTGAACAAGGTGAAGCACAGTGTCCATATTGTGCCCTCCTCCATGCCGAATGCACGCACGACTCTAGTCCAGTCCCTTGTGATGACCGACCGTCCATCCTTCACTATCTTCATGAGGACTTCTAGATAGTAATTGTGGTCTAGTACAAATACTTTAACCTTTGCATTTCCACCAATCATGTATTTTTAGAGTTAATCTTGGGTAACCTTCTTTGGAAACCACAGCAAAGAAAAAATAGACATTGTCATCTAACAACTCATTATGGGTAGCGAAAGAAGGCTACAAAGTTCTTACTTACCATCCTCCAGTTCACCTTTGTCTTGGATAAATTGTAAACGAATAGTTTATTTGCTATCTTTTGACCCATTTTACTAACAATCTTTATTAGTTTCCTCATCTCATGTTGGTTCATGAATATCTCATTGCCCCATACGCAAAAAGGGTCGAAGCGTGGATCTTTACCAATGACATATGTACCTACAAGCACCAAGTTAATATTAGGAACTAAACTGCAATTGCACAATGATGTAGTAAACACTCCCTCTATCCCATTATATAAGATCTTATTATAGAGTAGAGCGTTTTGGAGGCCGAGCTGCCTGGAGGCCATAATCCTGGTCGATGATTGTTACCTTGGGATCCGTGGTTTCTGGCTTTTGAGTGATATATGCTAGCAATTTTGTAGGAATACATCGAGCCATTCTTTGGTGTTCTTGATTTGTACGTGGGACCCTGTTTAGGCTGGTGCTTGGATGAACATGATGTTCTGCGTGGGCTGTTTTGAATATGACCCAGTACATCAATGAATCAATTGGATGGGCCCACGGGGAGATACTGGTAACTACTAGTGCTAGACGGCTGGCAGGCAGGCATGTGTGTTCGGCCCGTTAACCCCTTAGCACACCATAAACAAAGGTGCTTTCGCCATGGATGTCCTGGAGTTCTTCAAAGAGTGCTCTCGATGCATGGTAATGTTGCATCAGATCTGATTTGGTGTGTACTCCATACACTTGCAGGGTTGTTTTGGGTTTGGATGGCAATGCTTTGGGTTGGTGATTTTTCCTCTGTGCTCACCTAAGAACAGATCTGAATGGTTATTGCTTTTGTGTTTGGGCAGATTAGTCCCTTGTTTGACGGCAGGGTTGTCTTACGAGCTAGAGATGCTGGCGCACAGTCAATGGATGGTGAGATGAATGAAACTGCTGGGGTCCAAGATGGATTGATTTCTTCTGAGTCAAGCAGATACGCTCTCGAATACTGCCCATGTTCCTGAACTCCTTAAACTGCATGGATGAGATGAACGAGGTAATGGAGTGTGTGAACAGCCTGTCAGGGGGGGGGGTCGAAGTACATGGGATAACACTGTGCGTAAATTGAGAATATTGTGTGGTGTAAATTGTGTTAGATGAAATACAGTTGGATAATATGGCGCTTGTTGGGAATCGTTGCATGGAAAACAAAAAAAATCTATGCACACTCAATTATCTATCCATGGATATGCATAACAACGAGGGGGAGAGTGTGTCTACGTACCCTCGTAGATCATAAGCGGAAGCGTTTCACAACACGGTTGATGTAGTCGAACTTCTTCACGCTTCAACCGATCAAGTACTGAACGCACGACACCTCCACGTTCTGCACATGTTTAGCTCGGTGACGTCCCTCGCCTTCTTGATCCAGCAAGACGTCGAGCTAGTAGATGAGTTCCATCAGCGTGATGGCGTGATGACGGTGATGGTGAAGTGATCTCCGCGGGGCTTCGCCTAAGCACTACGAAAATATGACCGGGGTGTAAACGGTGGAGGGGGGCGCCGCACACAGCTAACAATTGTCTAGGGTGTGCTAGGCACCCCTCCCCACATATATATAGGTGGGAGGGGGAGGGAAGAGGCCAGGGCGCTCCCTAGGGCTGGCCGCCGGCCCACTAGGGGCCCTGCCTTGCCTTGCGACCCCTGCCATGTTTTCTCAAGGGGAAGGAAAGAGGGAAGGAAGTGGGAATCCTAATCCACACTTTCCTTTCCCTTCTCCCCTTTCCTTCTCCTCCTTAGGCCATCCTATATGGGGGGCGCACAAGCCCCTTGTGGCTGGTGCATTTCCCCTCTTGGCCCATAAGGCCCATATCTTTTGCCGGGGGTGCCCGAAACCCCTTCCGGTGACCCAATAAGTACCCAGTACCCTCCGAAACACTTCCGGTGTCCAAATACCATCGTCATATGTATATATATATATATATATATATATATATATATCAATCTTTACCTCTCGACCATTTCGAGACTCCTCGTCATGTCCATGATCTCATCTGGGACTCCGAACAACATTCGGTCAGCAAACCACATAACTCATATAATACTATATCGTCATCGAACGTTAAGCGTGGGACCCTAAAGGTTCGAGAACTATGTAGACATGTACGAGAAACCTCTCCGGTCAATAACCAATAGCAGAACCTGGATGCCCATATTGGCTCCTATATATTCTACGAAGATCTTTATCTGTCGAATCGTTATGACAACATACGTAATTCCCTTTGTCCATCGGTATGTTTACTTGCCCGAGATTCGATCATCGGTATCTTCATACCTAGTTCAATCTCGTTACCGGTATGTCTCTTTACTCATTCCGTAATACATCACCTCGTGTCTAACTCCTTAGTCGCTTGTGATACGTCTCCAATGTATCTATAATTTTTGATTGTTCCATCCTTTTATTACCAATCTTGGATGTTTTATAATCATTTTATATCATTTTTTGGTACTAACCTATTGACATAGTGTCGGGTGCTAGTTGCTGTTTTTTCCATATTTTTACATGGCAGGGAATCAATATCAAACGGAGTCCAATTGGCATGAAACTTTACGATGATTTTTTATGGGCCAAAAGGAAGCAGATTGGCCCTGGTTGCACCTGGGGGTGCCCCGAGGGGGCACAACCCACCAGGGCGCGCCAGGAGGCCCTGGCGTGCCCCAGTGGGTTGTGCCCACCTCGGGTGCCCCCCGGACCGCCTCTTTGCCCTATAAATACCCAAATATTCCCAAAACCCTAAGGAAGTCAACGAAATATTCATCCAGCCGCCGCAGAGTCCAGAAACACCAGATCCAATCTAAACACCGTCACGGAGGGGTTCACCACTTCCATTGGTGCCTCTCCGATGATGAGTCAGTAGTTCTTTGTAGACCTTCGGGTTTGTAGTTAGTAGCTAGATGGCTTCATCTCTCTCTCTCTCTCTTGATCCTCAATACAATGGTCTCTTGGAGAAACATATGATGTAACTCTTTTGCGGTTTGTTTGTTGGCATCGGTGAACTTCGAGTTTATGATCAGTTCTACGTGTTTATATCGATGAAACTATTTGAGTTTCTTTGATCTCTTTTATGCATGATCTCTTATAGCCTCGTATTTCTTCTCCGATATTTGGGTTTTGCCTGGCCAACTCGATTTATTTATCTTGCAATGGGAAGAGGCGCCCGGTAGTGGGTTCAATCTTACAGTGCCTGATCCTAGTGACAGAAAGGGAACCGACACGTATGTATTGTTGCTACTAAGGATAAAAAGACGAGATCTATATCTACCGCCATATAGATAAACAGATCTTGTCTACATCATGCCATCATTCTTATTGCATTACTCCGTTTTTCCATGAACTTAATACACTAGATGAATCCTGGATAGCGGTCGATGTCTGGAGTAATAGTAGTAGATGCAGGCAAGAGTCGGTCTACTAATCTTGGACGTGATGCCTATGTAATGATCATTGCCTGGATATCGTCATAATTATTTGAAGTTCTATCAATTGCCCTAAAGTAATTTGTTTACCCACCATTTGCTATTTTCTTGAGAGAAGCCACTAGTGAAACCTACGGCCCCCGGGTCTTATTTCTCATATATTTGCCTTTGTGTTCTACTTTTTCATTGCTTTTATTTTCAGATCTATTGAACCAAAAATACAAAAATACTTTGCTACACTTTATTTTATTTGCGATCTATTTATCCCATATATTACAATCTTTTTACCGTCACACACCAATTTCTGGCGCCGTTACACGAAAGGGATTGACAACCCCTTTAACACGTCGGGTTGCGAGGTGTTGTTATTTGTGTGCAGGGGTTGTTTACCTTGTGTTGCTTGGTTCTCCTACTGGTTCGATGACCTTGGTTTCATAACTGAGGGAAATACCTACTGCCGCTGTGCTGCATCATCCCTCCCTCTCCGGGAAAATACCTACATAGTTCCAGCTGCCATCAAGGAGAATTTCTGGCGCCATTGCCGGGGAGGATCAAGTCAATATAGTCTCCCGGCCACGTGCCTTTCTAGCGCCGTTTCCGGGGGGGATCTTCAACATAACCAGGGTCCTAATGATAAATGTCATCTCCTTGGAATTTACATTATTCACCATTTGCCTCTCGTTTTCCTCTCCCCCACTTCACAAAAATTTGTCATTTTATTCGCCTCTCTTTTCTGTTCGCCTTTTCTTGCAAAATCTGTTTTTGTGTGCAATCTTTTTTGCTACCTTTGCTTGTGTTACCATGTGCCTTCCATTTTCTTGCATCTTCGCTTGCTAAAAATCTATTGATATGAATCCTCATCCACCTGCTAATCTTTTCAAAAGATCTGATTATGTTGAACCAATTGCTAGGAGTTGAGTGCACTTGATTATATTTATGAAATTTTATTTGAGAATCGTGAATCTGAAAATTGTCATGAAGAAATTTATGAAGTGATTCATGATAGCTCCTTGAATGAAAAGCATGATTGCAATAATTTTACTATAAATTCTATTAATGTCATTTGTTCTAATAATATGCAAAACCCCAAGCTTGGGGATGCTAATTTTGATATGTCCACTAATTATTGCAATCATCATGATTGGGGTGATGATTCTTATGATCTTGAAATTTTATTTAAACCTCATGATGAATATGCTTGCTATAATATTGAAAGTGGGTTTGGAAGAGAGTCAAATCTAGGTGATAAAGATCCCACTACTTTGGAGAATAATCAATCTTATGAAATATTTCATAAAAGAGGGCTTGGAGAGGTCATGACTTTATTTGATGATGATCCCACTATTTTGGATGAGTGTCAGCTTTGCATGCATGTGGATCATGAAGAGAATATTTTATGGGAAAGTTATATTGTTGCATTTGATTATGATCCTACATATAATTATTATGAGAGGGGAAAATATGCTTGTAGAAATTTTCATGTTACTAAATTACCTCTCTTCATGTTGAGATTGCTATTGTTTTCTTCCATGCATATGCTAGATCTTGCTTGTCTTGCTAATTTGTTTTCCTATAAATTCCTATGCATAGGAAGTATGTTAGACTTAAATGTGTTCGTCACATGTTTTATGATGCTCTCTTTGTGTTCCAATTATTATAATCCTCGTGAGCATCAATAAAAATTATGCCTAGCTAAGGGCGTAAAACTATAGCACTTGTTGGGAGGCAACCCAATGAATAAAATTTATTTTTTCTTTTTGCTTTCTGTTCTTGAGTGTTAGCACAATTATGATACTTTGATAATTGTGTTTTTTTGTTTTAATTAGTGTTTGTGCCAAGTAAAGCCTTTAGGATCTTCTTGGGCAATAGTTGTTTGATCTTGCTGAAAAAAACAGAAAGTTTTGCGCTCACGACATTAATTTTCATTTTTTACCAGAGAGCGATAAAATACCCATTCCAATTGCAGTAGATCAATATACAAATTTTTCAGGTAGTCCTAAATTTTTAGAGTTTTTGGAGTTACAGAAGTATTCGAAATAGTCAGATTTCTCTAGACTGTTCTGTTTTGACAGATTTTGTTTTCTTTGTGTTGTGTGCTTATTTTGATGGCTCTATGGTTTTCTTTGATGAGTTTTTGCCATAGAAAAGTTGGAATATACTAGATATAATACATAAACAAAATATGAGTTGGTTTGATACAACACTTATAGTAGTGATTTATTATTTTTATACTAACGGATCTCACGAAGGCTTTGTTGAGTTTTGTGTGATTGAAGTTTTCAAGTTTTGGGTTATCTTACGATGGATGAAGGAAGGATGTAAGAGCCTAAGCTTGGGGATGCCCCAGCATCCCAAGATATTATCCAATAATGAGCAACCAACTAAGCTTGGGGATGCCCCCGAGTGGCATCCCCGCTTTCTTCCAACAACTATCGGTATTTTACTCGAGACTATATTTTTATTCGTCAGATGATATGTGTTTTGCTTGGAGCATCTTGTATGATATGTGTCATTGCTTGTTTTATTTTGTGTTTTAAGTTATCAATCCTTTCTGGACACACCTATTTGAGAGAGCCAAAATTATGTCATGACTTGCTAGAATTGCTCTCTATGCTTCGCTTAAATCTTATATGAACTAAGACTTGCTGCTCTAACCACCACTATAAATATTTGTATAGTCGACGCTTGACATATATTAATAAAAAGAGAAAGAATGTCAGTGGGAGCCTTTCCCACTGTCACCAGTCCTAAAAAAGGTATCCAACGTACCGGTCTAGCAGCACTGTGACACTCCATGAAGCTAGCGTGAAGAACTGCAATAAGAAACTACAGGGAGAAGCGGCCTAGCATTGAACCGATGTAGATCAGATGAAGATGGATAGAGGTGGGCGGCGGTTAGCAAGGGAGGGGGTCAGCCGAGGGGCTTGGTGTGTCCCTTGGTGTGCCCCTCCCCACCTATACATAAGCGGAGGGTCCAAGTGGGTCGACCAACTTGGGGGCAGAGTCCTAGTCCTACTAGGACTCCCTGCTCCACTTGCCTTGCCGCCCAAGCAAGGAGGGCGGGGGGGAGGGGGCTTAGCCGACTCGGGCCCATGGTGGAAAACAATAATGATTTTATTAATTATAGGACCAACAGTGAAAGGGACGGTGGATGGTGGACCTCGCCAAACACACTGTTACCGTTTCCGCTTCAACATCTGCCCCTTCCAGTTTTGGCAAGCATCATGCTCCTATGTCAGAGGCTAGCAATATTTTTTTACCTGAAAGAGTAGGAGAGGCTCCAAGTGTATTTTTATATTGAATAAATTAATCAAATTTGTACATATTTACATGGCAATACATGCCACTTTGGGTATGCCGGAAAAAGAAAGAAAAAAGTCAGAAGGCAAAAGCTAATAGCAAACTAACAACAAACTAGTTGTTCTAGTGAATGGAGGCCGCAAAAGCAGAGATGAAAGGTTTATGAGCTTCTTTGAGAGAGGAAAGGTTCATGAGCTACTTTGACCCTATAGGCTAGTAAGGTGAGATCCTCTTTTAGTCTTGCAACCCAAGAGTTGATTCTTGGCCGAACCCCTCTAAGATGATTGTTGTTTCTTTCTTTCCAAAGACTCTGGGAAGCAGCCATTTTTTCAGAAACATGGGCCTCCCGCACAAATAGTTTTCAGTATAGTGCATTTTTTGTCCCTCAACTTATCGTGACGTGCGACTTTCGTCCTTGAACATTTTTTGGTTGCAACCTTAGTCTCTCGACTCTTAATACCAGGTATAGTTAGTCCCCGAGAGTTGTATTCCTTGATCAAACCCGATTCGACCTTATGTAACATGGTTTTGGCCAAAGCACCACCATACGATGGCATAGGGGCATTCAAGGCAATGCATCATGATCACCACCACCGATTGGACCGATGATGGGAGGATTCGGTAGAGGTGGTAGTTAGCTCGCGAGAGAGGAAGAGCAAGGCAAGAGACGAAAAGAGGGGAAAGGGGGTCATCTAGGAATGAACTAGAGAGAGAGAGCGATGGATAGATAGATAGATAGATAGATAGATAGATAGAGAGAGAGAGAGAGGGAGAGAGAGAAGGGGGGAGGATTAGAGATAGATGGAATGTGGTTCTATTCCACCTTACAGTGATGACGTGATCAAAATTGTGCCATGAAAAGGCAAAACCGGATTTGGTGGAGGAATACTCTTGTTAGGAACTAATTTTACCCGATATTACGAGTTGTGGGACAAAGGTTGCACCAAGATGTGGTCAAAACCGTGACACATCAGGTCAAAACCGGTTTTGACCAAGGAATACCGTTGTTATGGACTAACTATACCTGAATTAAGAGTTGAGGGACGAAGGTTACAACAACAAAAAGGTTCAGAGACGAAAGCCACACTTCGCGATAAGTTGAGGGACGAAAAATGCACTATGCTTAATAGAGTTTTTTCTTGGATGATTTTTTGAAACCTCGTGACCGAAGGGTGCTAAAAAATACCAAGTACGAGCAACTTTGACTAAATGAGCAAGTGAATATCATGTGACGAATGGTCTCTTTGATGGGTGCTTCACAAAGAGAACAATGATTATAGTGGCGTCTCTTTAAGCATGCTGTGTTTGTCCAGCCTATCAAAAAGAAGCAGTCAACCAAACACCTCGATCTTCATGGCACACTTTGATTTCCAAATCCATTAATACGCATGATGAGGTTGGGTGTTTCTGAAGTAGAATGCATAATATCGACTCAATTTAAACTCCACTACACCCTAGACATAGTGCCATTATTTGCTGTGCGTATAAGTATCAGGTGTAATGTGGGTTGTGTTAGCTTGAAGACCACGTACCTCCTTATGAGCTTGTATGGACAGTGGTAGGTGAAACGCCTCCTCCAAAGACGTGATGCCCACGAAATTACTCGATTTAAATCCACGACACCCTAGACAAAGCGATATTTTTCATGTGTAGAAGAATCAGGTGCAATGTGTCACGTCTTCATGAGCTTGTACGGATAGTGGTAGGTGAAACGTCTTCTCCAAAGACGTGATGCCCAAGAAATTACTCGATTTAAATCCACTACACTCTAGACATAGCGACATTTTCCTGTGTAGAAGAATCATGTGCAATATGGGTTGTGCTAGCTTGAAGATCACGTACCTCCTCATGAGCTTGTACGGACAGTGGTAGGTGAAACGCCTCCTCCAAAGACGTGATGCCCAAGAAATTACTCGATTTAAATCCACTACACCCTAGACATAGCGACATTTTTCATGTGTAGAAGAATCAGGTGCAATATGGGTTGTGTTGGCTTGAATACCACATACCTCCTTGTGAGCTTGTATTGACAGTGGTAGGTGAAACGCCTCATTCAAAGACGTGATGCCCAAGAAATTTTTAACTGAAAGAATATTATCATGCCAAAGGTCCTTCCAAACAAGAGTCATGGAGCCGCATTGAATTCCCACCCTTGAGAATTCAAGAAAGTTAGGGCAAAGTTTCATGATATCACGCCACCAAAAGGAACCACAAGGATCAGAAGCGTGCAGTGGAGGTGTAGCATGTGCGGGACCGTGGAGGCTACCGGTGTCTTGATGAATCCGGTGTATGCGGAAACCCTAATGACTCAATTGTAATATATTTTCCTTTTAGTACATTACGCAAATCTTCTATCACAACTGGCGTATCATGATTTCTGTAAGATTTCATGGCTGTTTATAAATATACTATATTTATTGTCCAATTTTAGTGTGCTGTTATCTATAAAGAAAATCTGTATTTTTGTATGAAAATTAATGATAAGATCCACGATGAGTTGGTGATATCGAAATGGACGGTGGATGATCGACCTGGCCCATACTGTTTCCGCTTGGACAGCCACCGTCACGTTCCTTCGCGCTTGCCTTCCCGTTTTCAGCTTTGGCCACCCACCGTCCACCCACCACCGCACCACACTGCTTCTTGCCCTCTCCATCTACAAAAACCCTCGATCCACCCACGGCCAGCCAGCCAGCCGCCGCAAAGCCACACAGATTCCCAAGCCCGAAACCTAGAGATCTGTTCAGTCGGCGGAGGCGAAGTGTCGGGTCAGGGGCTCAGGGCGGCATGTCGGGCGG
This sequence comes from Triticum urartu, assembly GCF_003073215.2. NCBI lineage: Eukaryota > Viridiplantae > Streptophyta > Magnoliopsida > Poales > Poaceae > Triticum > Triticum urartu. Next base: position 493,930,588 of record NC_053026.1, on the reverse strand, counting down.
CAGAAGGGGAGCAGGGGAGGAGCTGCCGGAGGAGGAGGTGGTGCCAGTGGAGGACGCCGTGAAGATGCTCGTGGAGCACCTCGTCAATCTCGCTCTTCCGCGTGGGGCGGTCTTCGGCGCCACCCAGGGCGGGCGCTACGTGGCGCCGGACAAGCAACGCGCCGTCGCGCAGCAGGTGAGCGGTTCGCGTCTCTCTCTCTCTCTCTCTCTGGTCGTTCGTGCGCGGGCGCGGGGTCGGGGTGGTGGTAGAATTTCCTTGCAGTTTTGGCCGAGGCTTGCGCTGGTAGGGAAGGGATGGAAGCTGACCCGTACTACGTTGGTGCGGTGACGGCAGGCCGGTGGCCGAGCTGCTGAAAGCTGACCCGTACTACGGCTGGTGCGGTGACGGCAGGCCGGTGGCCGAGCTGCTAAAAGAAAGGCGCTGACGGCTGCAAATTCTCGTTACCGTCGCCCTGGCCGTCGTTGTTGTCGTCGTCGCCTTCGAGAGCTGCAATAAAGGTGTGGTGACAACTGCAAAACTCTCTTGTTCCCGTTGCCGTCGCGTTCGGGCCGCCGGTGATGCGTATGTGATGCCTTCAGGGAAAAGACATGCATGCGTGTAGTGGTGAAGATACAACTTTCTTTTGCGGTAGATCCTGCGGCCGACTACTTTGGCTCAATTTTTTCCCACGCGTGCGAGCACACAATACAATCAGTTTTGTCCCATACCGCTTAGCGAGTAAGACCTGAATCTACTTAGAGCATGGCTAATAGAATCGCCCGCTGCTGGCTGTAAAAGACGTCTCGTGTAATAAGGCTGGCTCTATGTGAGATTGTGAGCTGCTGGCTGACTAGAATAAGTTGATTGAATGGTGAGGTGAGGCACAGGGAATCGGGAGCAGCGGCACTAGCGCTGGCTTCAGGGCTGCATGCGGGCTGAACTTCCTCGCGTCTTGTGCTACAGCCGAGCGCTTCGTCAAGCGCTCGCTCCCTTCTCTCTCCTGCCTTTACTCCCCTTCAGATCAGTATTTTGCTGAGGTGGAATGACTTGTAGTCGGCTAAGTGGGACTATTATACCTTGCTGTTATAAGGAGGAGGCCCTTATACTTGTCAAGAAGGTCAGATACACTAATAGATTAGGATTAGGATTTAATTCAATTTGATTGGCCAGTTCTCAACGGCTCCAACGAGCCAGGGCGTACGATTAGAGGATTTGCACGCTCGCTTAGTTTAGCCACCATGTGTATATATAGGCTGTTGCACTTTTCTTTCATTTTTGTTTTCCCATGCACCCTATATTATTGTGAGTAACATAGATGTAGGGCATTTGAATAAATGGTTTGTTGTATTAGGCACCACGTGGTGATGATGTAATGAAGGATGCTGCTTTGGAACGCCAAATCATGGAAGGTTGTGATCGCAAGACAGCTTGTTTTCCCTATTATTGGTTATTGGTCCTCCAACTTTTTAACCTATGTGTTCTTAATTTCATTGAAGGTGGCGTCGCTGAGAATAGCAATGATCAGATTCGTGATTCCATGCTAGAGATTCAGAAAATACGGGATTCTATTGTATGTTATATGTCTTCTCTTTTGTTTCATGAAAAAAAACGATGCTTATTTTTCTTATATTTTGTTTTAGTTGAGAATCTGATGTGAATTCATCCCCTCTTTGTTTCAGATTCGTAAGGAATTCATACTTCAAGACGGAAGTGCTCAATGTGATATGGACATTCAGAAAATTAAGACTGGTATTCTACCATTTTACACATCTAAACATCGTTAGATTGATAATCACTGTAGAATTGTCACTGTTTTGTGGCAAACATTGTGGCATGTTTTGCTGGGAGCCATACATTTCCCCAAGTTCTGTGTCAAACTACCGTGTACCTCACTTTAAATTGTGGACAAATCGTCCATTAGAAGTATTGAAAATTTTGGCAAGAATTTACTTTTATATGAGTTCCACATTTCCATTACTCATCATGTTTAAACCTTATGCAAAAGAGAAGATGACAACAGAAGTGTTGTCAATAATGGAGAAATATAATGAACCTAACTCAAATATAATGAAAGTTGCCAATCTAACTTTCTCTGGCGATGATGGCAAAACCAAGAGCACTAAGAGGATGGGATTGAACTTGAAGGAGGCACTCGCCCAACGCGTTAAATGCATGGTAAGAAACCTCGCGCTCAACTGATGCATTAAATTCTAAAATGCCATATGTACTTTTGACACTTGTCAATGCAGGAGCTTGGTGAGATCTGTTGTGGTTGCGATTGGATGGCCCCTAGATACACAGTAGTACCGTCACCAGCAGATGGTATGTGTAAATACATTTACTCTTATCTCTTTAATTTTCCAAATGGACAAGCATTGGGTTCTTGGACCTTATATGCACGGTAATAAAGAATTTCATATAAATGGGTCTCGCGCCACGTACTTTTCGATTAGCGTTTATTGAATCCAATCCCTATAGTGTGTCGTTAGTATCATGCATTGAAATGTTACCATATATGGTGTACTAAGCTTGGCATGCTTGGGAAAAGAGTTTTTCAAGTGGTCAGATCTATAAACGCGCGTTGGGTTTATTCAAGTGTTAGGTTTATTCAGCACGTCACGGTTTGGTCCATGGTTACCAAAGACATCTATCGCGTCATTGTAGGATCTATCAGAGATCACCTCTACTCACTTCATTGCATTCCATTTGTCAAGAACTGAATAGGTGTTCGCCTAGCAATAACCAGGAACTGCTCTTTGATTTAGTGCCATCTTCTCTCATCCGTAGCTCTCAGACATTGTTTTCCAAGCACTTATTCACCAGTCACTCTCCTATCTTTTTAGGAATGCACGTTGGCGAAGTACGTTTGAAATGCCCTGATTTTGAGATGAGCATCACTGGCGATCCTCGTCCGACCCCATATGATGCCAGGTGCTCTGCAGGTGCCAATATGATACTGGAGGTTGGCAAGAAGGTGCAGGAAAAAGAACAACATGATAACTGATGCAAAGTTGCTAGCTGGAACTAGTAGGAGCCGGGGTCAATATTAGTAAAGGGTGAAATAAAGCAACTTAGATGTTTGTTGTTCTGATGTATGAATGGTATAATGATTTGTGTTGTATGAGTTTGTACTGTATTGCATTGTGCATGTGCGTGCTAACCATGTGCTCAAACCGATTACTTTTACCATTATTTTATTTGAGTTTTCCTTTGTTTTGGGGACCTGTTCAAACTTGCTTTTGGGCGGAATTTCACGTGTGTGCATACACAGTGGGTTACATTTTCCCAAAATTATAGCACCTTTTTGGAAGGTTGCTTATTATTTCTAATTTAGCAATTGTATTCCTGTGTATCTTGCTAGGTTTTGCGAGTGAGGCATTTTGGAGTTTGAATTATAAAAATATCAAAAACCATAGCTCGAAGTCTGAAAAAAAATCATACGTTTTATACATATGTTCATATGGATGCATTCTACAAGTGTATGATGTTCCACGATGATACGCTGATATCTGAGCTACACAAAAATGCAAAATTTGTGAATTTCTAATAATGAACAATGGATGTACTGTTCACCATTATCAAAGTTACGATATTTTTCGTAGTTCACATGTTAACATATATCAACATTAAACATTAAATACATGTAGTATAACTCCATATAAACAGGTGGAGTTATTTAAAAAAATGAAAGTTCAAAGTGTGACTTTTGATTTTTTTTCAAAAGAAAAATAAGCCCAGTACACCAATATTTGTTATATCTGTCCAAATATGTTATTCTCACCACCCGTGGGAGCTCTCTAAAAGTTGGGCCAGAAAAGTTCCTAGTGTTCCTTTAATAAAGTTTACCCATATTACTATATTAGTGGTGAAATGACCGAATGATGATAACCATATAAGTATGTGAATTGTTCTAGAAAAATATAAGTATGTGAATTATTAATTGGCAAGCATTACATAAGTTATAGGTTCAGCAATCAAAATAAAACATGGTTCAACAATTCAACACAAGCTAAAATAAAATTCAACAATTCATACGTAGGTGATACACAAATGAATCTATCGACTCTCTTGTTGCGCTCCTTTTTGTTGTCAAATCACTTCTTAATTTCTCATCCAAGAGGCTAGTTTCCCGCAACAAGACCTCGACTCCTCCATGTCACTCGAAAGCCTCAACTTCTCTTTCTCGAGCTCATTTGGTTCCAATGCCTTAGCCTTTTCAAGCTCCCATTTTGCCCACTTCTCTTGCTTCTCTATGTCTGTCTTCTCCCTCTGAATGTTCAACGTCTTGTGCACCCTCTCTCGGTCAAACAACATGCTCTCCATTTGCACATCCAAGAAAAGCTTGTTCCTCTCCTCCTTCTGCTCCCCCTTGGTGGAAATAATGTGTGTCCATGTGGCAGACATTTTGCTTGTCGCATTTTCATGCACGACCCTCTCCTTCGCCTACTTCTTTCCCATCACCCGACATTTCCTATTTGTCATGGTCCCATCTCGGGCCGCCCCTCCACTTGGCATACCATTGACATCCAATCCAATAGACTGAAGCACTATTGGGAAAGGGCTTATAGGTGAATCCAAATGAGTGACGGGCGAGGTGGGGCACCCTCCACAGCTATTTTTATAAAAGAGCAGTGGTGTGTAGCCGGTCGTACCCGTCATAGTTACGAGCTATCCAGTGGCGGGCGCTAGTAAGCACCCGCCACAGGTAGCCACTACAAGAAATATGTCAACTTGTGAACTTGACTATTGGTCACTGAAAGGTCATTGTTTTTCATTTGCGACCTTTTTGTGACCAAAAACAGAACTTCAAAAGCTGGCGGTCGTAAACTGAAATTAACGACCTTCTCTGTGAGAAGGTCGTAGACGTTTACGACCAAAATATGCCTATTGTTTTGTTTTGGTCACTAGCAGCCTCCCCAGGCCACGTAGGCATCCGACGTGGCAATCTCATGTGGCACAAGAATCAGCCCGATCCAATTCGATTTTCTACATGGGCCTAGCCCAACAATTCGGCCTTTTAATGTATTTTTTCCTATGCTTTTATTAGCTACATGGGTCCGACCCAGTAATTCGGCCCATGTATTATTTTTTAGGCAAGCCCTTTAATATATGTATTTTATGTTAATTTCGGTTAGCTACATGGGCCTGGCCTACAATTTGGCCTTTTTATTTTCTAGCGCACAACATTTTGCAGTCAATTTATTTTTTATTTCCAGCTTTTTTTCCCAGCTCCAGTTTACAGATCGGTCCCAAATGTTAGATTTTTCACACCTTATTAATAAGCAATATATATGTATATATCAAACAGACAGAAGAGAGAAAGCATATGAAAATCTTCAAATAATAGCTAAAATAAGTTTATTACAATATGCTATACAGAATAGAACACGTGAAACTACATACACTCATTCACATCACAACAACCAGTTTCCATACACTCATTCACATCACATCAACCAGTTTAACCATCGAATCTTGCATACCCAGGAACATCAAACTTCACCCAGATCCACACAATCATAAATATTGGGATCTACAAATAGACCGCTCTGCCAGTACAAAAGCTAGCTACTCTTGGATACCACAGAACATGCTCTTCAACATGGGTAGAAGTCCTCAACGGAGTTCTACCAACAACACAAGTTCCATTCGCCTACAAGAACAGAATGGAATATCAAGTACTTGCATTCTTTAAGAAGATTACACCCAACATATATATGTAGAAGGACATCAGGAAAGCTGATGGAGCAAAATCAAAGAACAGATAAATCAAGTAAACAGACCATTTGGAAAAAAAATATACTACCAGGCTTGAACATGAGCATAGAAAAGAAAATATGATTTCAGTGAAATTAAAACTGTCGATGAAAGCTGAATAACAGTGCAGCTGGTTAGCTCCTAGTATGGAGGAACATCACAAAATTAAACAAGATGGTCGTGCAAGTTTCTATACAAGTATTCGTGATTATAGTTTTTTATTGTCGTCTAAATTCTCCAACATGCACAAAATTAACTAATACATCTGAATGAGCTACCAATGAAGCAAATTCTAAAATATACACGGACAAGGCTTAATTAGCCAACCATGTCATTCTATAAACACACAACAAACTCGACGATAACATGTATAGTTATTACCATATAACATGGGAAACATACCTACTGTCCACATATTTCATAATGTAAACAGCTAAATGCTACAGGAAATAGATTGTTGAGCATTTCTGCCCTTCTTTCAAGACAGCACCAGCATAACACTCTCACTATAACAAGATCCACACAGACCACCATCTGCAGCAACCGCAGACACAAAACAACCAAGGTTGAAGAGAGTGAGATTACCTTGTCGCCGTAGATCTTAGAAGACACCTCGTGCATGCGGAAGTCCTTGTCGTCCACGGCCAAGCAACAGGATGCTGGTGGAGCATCCCTCATCGAGCCTACAGGAAGTTTTGCCTATAGTTAGAAAACCCGAAAACGTACAAGATGGACTACCATAACATAGCATTAACGGAAAAAAACTAAAGAGGATGTAACTGAACCTCCTGCAGCTCTAGCCTCTAGCATGCACCCGAGATTCAGTTCCCACGAATCCAGAAGAGCAATTAAATACATGGCAAAGAAGCTTTACAAGAAAAAAACTACTACTATAGATTGGAGTGAAATCAAAGTACCACTACTACTGTAGATTGCAAATAATATGAGCAAATCAAACAAAAATATTATTGCAAAATATATGGATTTATAGCTAGGATCAATAAGCTAAGATCAAATGTCATACTGATATGTTCTAATCATGTTCTTGCTTGCTGCATTATAAAGAACATCACCACACAGACTACACATGCTAGGACTAGCATTGGTTAAAAATAACTAATAATCACATGAAGTCCTACAATGAAGTAGGACCAGGACAGGTACTCCTCATGATTAGTCACCACTTACAGCCACAAGTCAGTGATGCTCCAACACAACACTCATGGACTAAAATAACAAGATAAGATGTTGCCAGACAAAGATGGCATTTGTATAGACCTTGGAAAAAACATACAAGTCAGGGATGCATATTGATTTTACTAATATGTTATAATTGTCTACTCTGGAGTTGCACCATCACATAACAACATGCTACACTCTTAGGTATGTTAAGCAGTACCTATTTATCTGAACTTAGTGTTGATAAAAAATGTCTGCTGAATTCCATAGGGCAACATATGAAGTGAGGAGATTTATTCCTCATGACACTACAGGTAGATATCAAGAACACAAACTAATGGGTATATATGCATGCTTAGGATGGAGCATACAGAACAAGCAGAATTTTCGTTGTATTAAGAAAAGGTCAGGACTGTAGTATTATAATCCATAGCATGCACAAAATTGATCTTTTCATAGTACTACATTCATTGTTGTCATTGGCATAAAAAACTAAAGTATTGAAATGCTTGGTTTTTTCAGAAACTTCGCTTGCAATAGTCAAAGTAATTGTCATGCCAAATATGTTCAACAAAATTAATAATCTAGAAGTCCATCATCTGATGACTTGAAATACCTAGAGACAGAAAATTTAATCACCACTTTAGAGACCAGGACTCACTCATCAAGAAAACACCTTATTTATGCAACAGATCATACATAGTCATGTCTGTCATTTAACCACCACAGATTGTTCATACTTGAAATTTTAAGGATACACAGCCATACTTAGATCTCCCTCTACATCACCACTAGGACTTGCATTAACTTGACCGCCAGTAACTAAAAGCCATAGTAATTGGCAAGATTTGCATCAAGCCAAACTTACAGAGCTAATACTGCTTGTTGGTCTTCTCAGCGACATGCCCAACACTTCCAGCCGCGGCGTCTTGGTCAATCTCGGCGACATGCCCAACACTTGGCTCCAACACCGCTCTGACGCCGCCGACTAACGTACGAAGGCGACCACAATCGAAACCTGCCTGGACTTGCTGGCCATCACCTGATTTCGCCCCCCCCCTACCCGCTGCTCCGCCTGCATGTATATATAACAATAAAATGAGGTAAAATGAGAACCAACAGAGCACTTTCTGTATTACCAGAACAAAACTGAAATTCAAACAATAACATGGCCCTTGGTATGGAAACAATTCTGCAGGTATATACCAATAAAATGAGGTGAAATGAGAACCAACGGCACAATGTCCAAAAAAGGCTAGCAGGATGAAGTTATAGCCAGCTAGCTATGCACCATCGGTGTCTATACGGCCAGCTCTGCCCAACACTTCCAGCCGCGGCGTCTTGGTCAATCTCGGCGACATGCCCAACACTTGGCTCCAACACCGCTCTGACGCCGCCGACTAACGTACGAAGGCGACCACAATCAAAACCTGCCTGGACTTGCTGGCCATCACCTGATTTCGCCCCCCCTACCCGCTGCTCCGCCTGCATGTATATATAACAATAAAATGAGGTAAAATGAGAACCAACAGAGCACTTTCTGTATTACCAGAACAAAACTGAAATTCAAACAATAACATGGCCCTTGGTATGGAAACAATTCTGCAGGTATATACCAATAAAATGAGGTGAAATGAGAACCAACGGCACAATGTCCAAAAAAGGCTAGCAGGATGAAGTTATAGCCAGCTAGCTATGCACCATCGGTGTCTATACGGCCAGCTCAGAAGCATAACACGGCTAACATAAGGAGTGACACAACAGTTGTTGTGCTACCACAGAAAAATTGGGATTCAAACCTAACGTAGCCCTTGTATCGAAATTAAAAAGCTAGCAAAGTGATGCTTGCTGCTTGATCCTTGTTACTACATGGCCATTCGGTGTTGTCGCCCAGTCCTGGATCCTGAGTGCAAAGAGGACCCCCTGCTCTAGCAAGTGGACTAATGGAAAAGAGACGATTAAGGTTGTAATTACTGCCACAAAACCAACAATGCTTTATTTCGGGTGGAGATGCTCTAATCATCCTTTTCCTCCTTTTACTAATGCTCTTAACCATGTACAACGCATGCATTCTACCATCAAAATGAAAATATAGCACCAACAAACATATTGCTAACCACCGAACACATATTGGACAAGAACAAACAGCAACCAAATCAAACAGATTTGCAAGTATACGACACAACCGTATATATAGCAACTAATGAAAGATGAGCCTATTTATTTCGAATCATCCCCTATCAAGATCGGAATCCACTCAAATCTCAATCTGCTGTCGGCCAAGATTGGGTCGAGATTCGCAGCACGCGAGGGAGGAGCTGGGACGGGCGAGGGGAGGGAGGGTTGGATTCATACCTTCGGATTCATATGCACGGCCGATCTGCCGTCGGCCTTGGCGAGGACGTAGAAGAGGGAGCCGACGTTGCAGGCCGCCGCCACCCACAGGTAGGCCGTGCCGCCCCCGCACGTCGTGTACGCGCCTGCACACACGAAAAAATAGCGATCGATTAGTAACCAGGAAGGAAATCAGATGGCGATTCGAAGATCAGGAAATTGACAGCATGCGCGTAACACGGAGGGGGCAGGGCGGTTCATGATCTGCTGCTGCCACTGCCGTTGCGTGTCCCTAGATCGAATCGAACCGAACCTACAGCCCTAGATCGAATTGAATCAAACCAAGGGGGAAACATGGTAATCAGAGGAAGAAGTGAGCTCACCTCGCCATGGCCATCGATGGAGGTTAGAGGAGGGAGGCCCTCGCTGCCACGCCACGGATCCGTCCATGTCACGGCGGCTAACGACTAGAGGAGTCTCGCCCGCAACAAGGAGGTCAAAACCCTAGCCGTCGGAGGGTGGCGCGTGGCCGCTGTAGGATGCACGCGTCAGATCTGGTCTAAGGGGAGGATGAAGCAGAGGTAGGGGGTCATAGTGCTGCGCTGGGAGCCACCGATTGCCGCCAAAACTCGCCAGATCGGTCGCTGTAGGTGGCCGCGGCGAAGATGAGTCATGGGGGAGAGAGAGAGAGATGGGGCTCGCGAGAAGAGAGGGGTCATGGGGTTTCTGTCTTTCTCCTTTTTCTCTCGTTTCTTTTGACTCTGGCAGCCAGCCAATCACATGCGAGGCCACGGATCCCCCCCAGGAACAAATCTTAGCCATCCACTCCACCTACATCAAACGTTCCAAAACCCCTCCCCTCATCCAACACACCTTTGTCATTTTTCTCTTTTTTCAATCAGTTTATTATTCGCCTCTCTTTTGAGAAGAACATACCCAATATTTGTTTCAAAACTGGACCGCACCAATTTTCAAAAATATTAGACAATATTTTATGTTTAATTAACTAAATGTTTGCATATTAAAAAATGCATTCACCTCTCGTCAAATTCACAAAATTTGAACTACAGATGCTTCCTTGTTTGCTTTTTATTTTTTTGAAAAATCTTTTATGGATACATAAGTAGCTAATTCATCATAGATACAAAAAGAGTTATGGATGATTTCACCCCTAGCTATGAACGGTCATACCCACCGTTTTGATCGCATTTTCGAAACACGCATAGAAAAATCATCTTATGGCCACATTCATCGCATAGTTTGTTTAAATGATATCATATTTTGCACAAGGGTGCATTTTGGAATGACAAACAATGTTTCCTAAGGCAGTTTTCATTTTCTTTGGACGAAAAAATCATTTTTCATTTTTTGAGTGTCCAAAATTAGTTTTTTTGTGAAGGACCTACCATATATTTGTTGCAAAATTGGACCAAATTAATTTTATAAAATATTAGGCAATGTTTAATTCACAATTGACCAAATTTTTAGGTGCAAAAAGTTTTTATCCACCTCTGGTGAAAAAGACAAATTCCCGTTGATTCAGTAGGAAGCGGGTCAAATTTGAACTACAGCTGCCTCATAGTTTGCTCTTTATTTTTTTTAAATCATTTCTAGGTACAGAAGCATCTATTTAATCAGAGAAATATCAAAAGTTTTCCAAGATTCAACCACTAGCTAGGAACGGTCATGCCCGCCGTTTTGACCGCATTTTCAAACGGGCAAAAAAAATTCAAAAAATTTGGAAAAATTGGAAAACCTTCGCATTGTGTCATTATATGTGACCAAGTTTCCAGGAAAAATAATAAACTTGTAATACGGCAATTATTTTTAAAAAGTGTTCTCAGAAATAATCTATCATGCGTGAAGATTCAGGGTTTTCAAGCCAAATGATCAATCTTATGGCCACATTCATGGCATAGTTTGTTCAAATGATCTCATATTGTGCACAAGGGTGCATCTTGGAATTCCAAACAATGTTGCCTAAGGTAGTTTTCATTTTCTTTGCACGGAAAATTCATTTTCCATTTTCTGAGTGCCCGAATTGAGTTCTTTTTGTGAAGGACCTACCATATATTTGTTGCAAAATTGGACCAAATCATTTTTCTAAAATACTAGGCCGTATTTTATTCACAATTGACCAAATGGTTGGGTGTCAAAATCCTTGATCCACCTTCGGTGAAAAAGACAAATTCCTGCCGATTCAGCAGGAAGCGGGTCAAATTTGAACTGCAGCTGCCTCATAGTTTGCTCTTTATTTTTTTTCAAAATTTAATTCTAGATAAATACACCCCCCCTCACCACCACCGGTCCCCCCGACGCTACCACCCCGCCCCCCGCGCCCCCCCCCGCCCCCCCCCCGACACCTCGCACATACACCAAACCCGCGCCCGCATGCTAGTAACGAACGACCCCCGGCAACAACCCTCCGCAAACCCCACCACCCCGGCACCTACGCCGACCACCACCACGCAGCCCCAGCGCCGTCTTCGCCACCCACGACTCCCGGCCGAATCGCAGTCCCGCGCTCTCAGCGCGCGGCCCCCCCAATAAGTATCTATTTAATCAGAGAAACACCAAAAAAATTCCAAGATTCAACCAACTAGCTAGGAACGGTCATTCCCGCCGGTTTTGACCGCATTTTGAAACGGGCATAAACAAATAAAAAAATAAAAAATGGAAAATCTTCGCATTTGTGTAATTACATGTGACCAAGTTACCAGAAAAAAATATTAAACTTGTAATACGATGATAATTTTAAAAAAGTGTTCTTAGAAATGAGCTATCATGTGTGAAGATTCATGGCTTTCAAGCCAAATGGTCAATCTTGTGGCCACATTCATGGCATAGTTTGTTCAAATGATCTCATATTGTGCTCAAGGGTGCATCTTGGAATTCCAAACAATGTTGCCTAAGGGAGTTTTCATTTTCTTTGCACGGAAAATTCATTTTCCATTTTCCGAGTGCCCGAAATGAGTTTTTTTGTGAAGGACCTACCATATATTTGTTGCAAAATTGGACCAAATCAATTTTCTAAAATACTAGGCCATATTTAATGCACAATTGACAAAATGGTTGGGTGTCAAAAGTTTTGATCCACCTTTGGTGAAAAAGACAAATTCCCGCCGATTCAGTAGGAAGCGGGTCAAACTTGAACTGCAGTTGCCTTATTGTTTGCTCTTTATTTGTTCCAAAAATCATTTCTAGTTACATAAGTATCTATTTAAGCATAAATACATGGTTTGCTGGCGCAATACGTCGAGGTTTGGATGGTGGCCCAGGGCCCCAACTCCAAAGCACGTGAACTCGCGTGCCTGGTGCGTGGTCACCACGTGACCTTGGCGTTGACATGCGTTCTAGGATGCCTGGGCATGTCCAGCGGGTTGGGCACTCCCCGGGTAGGTTCTAGGAAGAAAATTACAACAGAAGAATCTCATGAGGAGACCGACCTATGCTCAAAGATGAATTAGCAGCCAAGTAGTGTTTGATTGGCAGTACGAGAAATGCACATGGCCAATGGGCGTGACTTTTGGCTGAGGATGATCATCTACTAAGAAGAATGTCTTCGCAAATTTTCAGATCAAAAGGAGGAACCTAGGTGGTACTTGCTTTGCAAAGTACCACACTGGACAGAAATATGAATGTTGAAGCTGGGCTCAAAATAATGAATGGATTGAGCTGAAATTTGGTGGAGGATGGTTATTTGGGCATTGCAAAGCACCGTAGAAAATTGATACCATTTGGACATGCGAAAGTGGTAATTCCTTCACAATGCTCTTCTATGGACAGAAACTTGGGAAAACTAGTGAGAGAAATGGATGAATGAAATGAGCTCATTTGGTGTATAAGTTACATAGGTATTAGTATGCCTTGGTAAGGATTTCAGATCATTTGGGTAAGCCTAGCTAGTACTTACTTCACAAAGCTTCTCTCGAGGTAGAAACTTTGGAAATTTCCTGACAAAGATTTACTAGGAAAATGGAGCTGAATATTATCATGTGGCAATGATTTTGGTATGGAAGAGTGTCCAAAGAGTTTGAGGGTAATAGGAGGGGTCTAGATAACACTTGCTTGGCAACGTGCCAATCTGGCCATAAAATATAAATTGAACCTGGGCTCACATAGATAATTTGACTAAGCTGCAATTTTGGAGGAGGGTGATTAATTTGGGGCATATGAAGGAAACTGTATAATATGTCAATTTGATGTATAAAAAAGGTACTCCTTCACAATGCTTTCTAGGTGGACAAAAAACTTTGGAAATTTTGCCGAGAAGATTTGTTAGGCAAATGGAAGCTGAATTTGTCATGCGGCAATGATTTGGGATAGGAAGAGTGCCCAAGAATTCCGAGGGCAATCAAGAATATATAAATAGCATCTCCTTAAAGTGATTGTTGTTGACAGAATAGGGAAAATGAATATTGTTGAATTATTTTTTGAACTAGGCAAGAAGTTTTACATATTTGACGAAGATATGACCCAAAGAATTTATGAGATTTTTTTGGGAATTTTCGGAATGACAGAAATATAGGTTGCTTCACAACCTAGGGCAAAAATTGACACATGGACATGACACATAGGCAAAACTGATGAGGTGGCGCCAAGTCATACCAATCCACCACAATTTATAAGGTTATGACCATCTACATTGGTCATGATCATCTGGAAATAAGGCAGCGGACTAGTGCTATCTGCTTTATGACCATTTCGTGTAAGGAAATTACGACCTTTTTGACCAAAATGGTCACAATGGTTTAGGGTTTGGAGCCCCCCGAACAGCTTTTGACCAATTGGTCTAAAATGGTCATAGATTTATGACCAATTCTTCCAGGGTCACTGACAGAAGGTCATAAGTTGACATATTTCTTGTAGTGAGCCTCTTCCAAATATGCCCGCTGGATGGAAATTGTAGTGGCGGGTAGTAAGCTAGTGTCCGCCACTAACAAACGGGTAACAGTGGCAGGCCCAACATGGCGCCCGCCACAACAAAATTTTGGCAAGCCTCGCCAAACAAATCAAAATTTAAAAATGTTTGCCGTGGCGGGTGTCTGTTCTCGCCCGCCAATGCTCTCCATGGACAGTTACCCTCCATCGCCCACCCAACCGTCCACAACCTCTTCATTTCCATCGTTTCCTTTCTCACTGCCAGTTCCAGACTTCTCCCCTTCCGCGCATCTTGTGCCTCGGCCGCCGGTGCCATCCTTCCGACCAGTCGGCGGGGCCTTTCCACACGTCTAATGCCGTGACCACTGCTGGATCTACTAATCATCGCGTCGTCCACCTTGACCGCTGCTGCGCCGTTCTCTGCCTCGACCGCGCATAGCCCCCGCCGTCTGCATCGACCGCCGCCACCGTCCTCCACCTCGACCAACCACGGGTGTAGCAGCGTGCTATACAAACGGTTTTTATCCCCTTTCTGTGACAGAGTTTTAAATCGTTGACTTGCCTGTGTGTGCATGGGGGGTCCTTCCCACACGACCCAGAAACCGTCGGTGATAGGCAATAGGAATGCATACGTTTTGCAGAACTAAGCGTATGCGATACACACGCATATCCCAAATGCAAGTCCTCGCACAACTGTTTGTGATATATTGAATATCCCAACGCTCCATCATTGATGCTTGTGCAGGTTGGCATTACCATCGCACATGGTATTCTGTGGTGCAACGTTTACGATGTGCTCCCCATCACAAATAGTTCATGGTTGTAAAGCATGTATGATAAGGAGACTATCACAAACATTTACTTTTCCCGAAGCGTATGCAATATATGCAATTGAGAAGATAAGTTAATCATCATACGTGTGTCGTATGAGTTTATGAAATGTCCGACTATCGTACTAGTGTTGTATGGAATAACTATCGCACACGTTATTTTGTGGTGAAACATTGACAATGCGTACGACATCTCAAACAGATCATAATTGTAAATCGTGTATGATAAGGCGACTATCACAAACATTTATGTTTGTGATATTGTCTGACATCACACACGCTTTGCAAATGGCAATTGTGTGCTTGGTGGCACATGTTTTCTCTCTATGGACCGTGTCGTATTATGAGGTACATCACACACCGTGTGCGGCGTAATGACCTGCAGAGCTATTTTCGTCCCTAATTTAATCGTTGCAATTTAAAATTGAACACAATTTGAATTGGAAAGTAGACAATAACTTTATTCATATCCATCAAGTTCAAACACCAATGCATTATTCAATTGACACGTACATATTTTCAAGAATTACATCAAAATAATAATTATTACATAAGCACCAAATACAGAATGATAAACCAGGGTAATATACTTGTATTAAAGAAGGTAAAGAAAGAGGCGAAAGACATTCTGGTTGCTGAACAAGGTGAAGCACAGTGTCCATATTGTGCCCTCCTCCATGCCGAATGCACGCACGACTCTAGTCCAGTCCCTTGTGATGACCGACCGTCCATCCTTCACTATCTTCATGAGGACTTCTAGATAGTAATTGTAGTCTGGTACAAATACTTTAACCTTTGCATTTCCACCAATCATGTATTTTTAGTTAATCTTGGGTAACCTGCTTTGGAAACCACAGCAAAGAAAAAATAGACATTGTCATAACAACTCATTATGGTAGCGAAAGAGGCTACAAAGTTCTTACCCTCCTCAGTTCACTTTGTCCTTGGATAAATTGTAACGAATAGTTTATTTTGCTATCTTTTGACATTTTTACCTAAACATCTTTTATTAGTCCTCATCTCATGTTGGTTCATGATATCTCATTGCCCCATACACAAAAAGGGTCGAAGCGTGGATCTTTACCAATGACATATGTACCTACAAGCACCAAGTTAATATTAGGAACTAAACTGCAATTGCACAATGATGTAGTAAACACTCCCTCTATCCCATTATATAAGATCTTATTATAGAGTAGAGCGTTTTGGAGGCCGAGCTGCCTGGAGGCCATAATCCTGGTCGATGATTGTTACCTTGGGATCCGTGGTTTCTGGCTTTTGAGTGATATATGCTAGCAATTTTGTAGGAATACATCGAGCCATTCTTTGGTGTTCTTGATTTGTACGTGGGACCCTGTTTAGGCTGGTGCTTGGATGAACATGATGTTCTGCGTGGGCTGTTTTGAATATGACCCAGTACATCAATGAATCAATTGGATGGGCGCTCCCTAGGGCTGGCCGCCGGCCCACTAGGGGCCCTGCCTTGCCTTGCGACCCCTGCCATGTTTTCTCAAGGGGAAGGAAAGAGGGAAGGAAGTGGGAATCCTAATCCACACTTTCCTTTCCCTTCTCCCCTTTCCTTCTCCTCCTTAGGCCATCCTATATGGGGGGCGCACAAGCCCCTTGTGGCTGGTGCATTTCCCCTCTTGGCCCATAAGGCCCATATCTTTTGCTGGGGGTGCCCGAAACCCCTTCCGGTGACCCAATAAGTACCCAGTACCCCCCGAAACACTTCCGGTGTCCAAATACCATCGTCATATATATATATATATATCAATCTTTACCTCTCGACCATTTCGAGACTCCTCGTCATGTCCATGATCTCTTCTGGGACTCCGAACAACATTCGGTCAGCAAACCACATAACTCATATAATACTATATCGTCATCGAACGTTAAGCGTGCGACCCTAAGGGTTCGAGAACTATGTAGACATGTACGAGACACCTCTCCGGTCAATAACCAATAGCAGAACCTGGATGCCCATATTGGCTCCTATATATTCTACGAAGATCTTTATCTGTCGAATCGTTATGACAACATACGTAATTCCCTTTGTCCATCGGTATGTTTACTTGCCCGAGATTCGATCATCGGTATCTTCATACCTAGTTCAATCTCGTTACCGGTAAGTCTCTTTACTCGTTCCGCAATACATCACCTCGTGTCTAACTCCTTAGTCGCTTGTGATACGTCTCCAATGTATCTATAATTTTTTATTGTTCCATCCTTTTATTACCAATCTTGGATGTTTTATAATCATTTTATATCATTTTTTGGTACTAACCTATTGACATAGTGTCGGGTGCCAGTTGCTGTTTTTTCCATATTTTTACATGGCAGGGAATCAATATCAAACGGAGTCCAATTGGCATGAAACTTTACGATGATTTTTTATGGGCCAAAAGGAAGCAGATTGGCCCTGGTTGCACCTAGGGGTGCCCCGAGGGGGCACAACCCACCAGGGCGCGCCAGGAGGCCCTAGCGCGCCCCGGTGGATTGTGCCCACCTCGGGTGCCCCCCGGACCGCCTCTTTGCCCTATAAATACCCAAATATTCCCAAAACCCTAAGTAAGTCGACGAAATATTCATCCAGCCGCCGCAGAGTCCAGAAACACCAGATCCAATCTAAACACCGTCACGGAGGAGTTCACCACTTCCATTGGTGCCTCTCCGATGATGAGTCAGTAGTTCTTTGTAGACCTTCGGGTTTGTAGTTAGTAGCTAGATGGCTTCATCTATCTCTCTCTCTCTCTCTTGATCCTCAATACAATGGTCTCTTGGAGAAACATATGATGTAACTCTTTTGCGGTTTGTTTGTTGGCATCGGTGAACTTCGAGTTTATGATCAGATCTACGTTTTTATATCGATGAAAATATTTGAGTTTCTTTGATCTCTTTTATGCATGATCTCTTATAGCCTCGTATTTCTTCTCCGATATTTGGGTTTTGCCTGGCCAACTCGATTTATTTATCTTGCAATGGGAAGAGGCGCCCGGTAGTGGGTTCAATCTTACAGTGCCTGATCCCAGTGACAGAAAGGGAACCGACACGTATGTATTGTTGCTACTAAGGATAAAAAGACGAGATCTATATCTACCGCCATATAGATAAACGGATCTTGTCTACATCATGTCATCATTCTTATTGCATTACTCCGTTTTTCCATGAACTTAATACACTAGATGAATCCTGGATAGCGGTCGATGTCTGGAGTAATAGTAGTAGATGCAGGCAAGAGTCGGTCTACTAATCTTGGACGTGATGCCTATGTAATGATCATTGCCTGGATATCGTCATAATTATTTGAAGTTCTATCAATTGCCCTAAAGTAATTTGTTTACCCACCATTTGCTATTTTCTTGAGAGAAGCCACTAGTGAAACCTACGGCCCCCGGGTCTTATTTCTCATATATTTGCCTTTGTGTTCTACTTTTTCATTGCTTTTATTTTCAGATCTATTGAATCAAAAATACAAAAATACTTTGCTACACTTTATTTTATTTGCGATCTATTTATCCCATATATTACAATCTTTTTACCATCACGCACCAATTTTTGGCGCCGTTACCCAAAAGGGATTGACAACCCCTTTAACACGTCGGGTTGCGAGGTGTTGTTATTTGTGTGCAGGGGTTGTTTACCTTGTGTTGCTTGGTTCTCCTACTGGTTCGATGACCTTGGTTTCATAACTGAGGGAAATACCTACTGCTGTTGTGCTACATCATCCCTCCCTCTCAGGGAAAATACCGACATAGTTCCAGCTGCCATCAAGGAGAATTTCTGGCGCCATTGCCGGGGAGGATCAAGTCAATATAGTCTCCCAGCCACGTGCCTTTCTAGCGCCGTTGCTGGGGAGGATCCTCAACATAACCAGGTTCCTAATCATAAATCTCATCTCCTTGCAATTTACATTATTCACCATTTGCCTCTCGTTTTCCTCTCCCCCACTTCACAAAAATTTGTTGTTTTATTCGCCTCTCTTTTATGTTCGACGTTTTCTTGCCAAATCTATTTTTGTGTGCAATCTTTTTTGCTACCTTTGCTTCTTTTACCATGTGCCTTCCATTTTCTTGCATCTTCGCTTGCTAAAAATCTATTGATATGAATCCTCATCCACTTGCTAATCTTTTCAAAAGATCTGATTATGTTGAACCAATTGCTAGGAGTTGAGTGCACTTGATTATATTTATGAAATTTTATTTGAGAATCGTGAATCTGAAAATTGTCATGAAGAAATTTATGAAGTG
Source organism: Triticum urartu (assembly GCF_003073215.2). Lineage (NCBI taxonomy): Eukaryota > Viridiplantae > Streptophyta > Magnoliopsida > Poales > Poaceae > Triticum > Triticum urartu. Next base: position 493,911,377 of record NC_053026.1, on the reverse strand, counting down.
ATTCATGATAGCTCCTTGAATGAAAAGCATGATTGCAATAATTTTACTATAAATTCTATTAATGTCAATTGTTCTAATAATATGCAAAACCCCAAGCTTGGGGATGCTAATTTTGATATGTCCACTACTTATTGCAATCATCATGATTGGGGTGATGATTCTTATGATCTTGAAATTTTATTTAAACCTCATGATGAATATGCTTGCTATAATATTGAAAGTGGGTTTGGAAGAGAGTCAAATCTAGGTGATAGAGATCCCACTACTTTGGAGAATAATCAATCTTATGAAATATTTGATAAAAGAGGGCTTGGAGAGGTCATGACTTTATTTGATGATGATCCCACTATTTTGGATGAGTGTCAGCTTTGCATGCATGTGGATCATGAAGAGAATATTTTATGGGAAAGTTATATTGTTGCATTTGATTATGATCCTACATATTAATTATTATGAGAGGGGAAAATATGCTTGTAGAAATTTTCATGTTACTAAATTACCTCTCTTCATGTTGAGATTGCTATTGTTTTCTTCCATGCATATGCTAGATCTTGCTTGTCTTGCTAATTTGTTTTCCTATAAAATTCCTATTCATAGGAAGTATGTTAGACTTAAATTTGTTCGTCACATGTTTTATGAAGCTCTCTTTGTGTTTCAATTATTATCATCCTCGTGAGCATCAATAAAAATTATGCCTAGCTAAGGGCGTAAAACTATAGCGCTTGTTGGGAGGCAACCCAATGAATAAATTTTATTTTTGATTTTTGCTTTCTGTTCTTGAGTGTTAGCACAATTATGCTACTTTAATAATTGTGTTTTTTTGTTTTAGTTAGTGTTTGTGCGAAGTAAAGCCTTTAGGATCTTCTTGGGCAATAGTTGTTTGATCTTGCTGAAAAAACAGAAAGTTTTGCGCTCACGAAATTAATTTTGATTTTTTACCAGAGAGCAATAAAATACCCATTCCAATTGCAGTAGATCAATATACAAATTTTTCAGGTAGTCCTAATTTTTCAGAGTTTTTAGAGTTACAGAAGTATTCGAAATAGTCAGATTTCTCTAGACTGTTCTGTTTTGACAGATTCTGTTTTCTTTGTGTTGTGTGCTTATTTTGATGGCTCTATGGTTTTCTTTGATGAGTTTTTGCCTTAGAAAAGTTGGAATATAGTAGATATAATACAAAAACAAAATATGAGTTGGTTTGATACAACACTTATTGAGGTTTGTGTGAGTAGTGATTTATTATTTTTATACTAACGGATCTCACGAAGGCTTTGTTGAGGTTTGTGTGATTGAAGTTTTCAAGTTTGGGTTATCTTAGGATGGATGAAGGAAGGATGTAAGAGCCTAATCTTGGGGATGCCCCGGCATCCCAAGATATTATCCACTAATGAGCAACCAACTAAGCTTGGGGATGCCCCCGAGTGGCATCCCCGCTTTCTTCCAACAACTATCGGTATTTTACTCGAGACTATATTTTTATTCGTCACATGATACGTGTTTTGCTTGGAGCATCTTGTATGATATGTGTCATTGCTTGTTTTACTTTGTGTTTTAAGTTATCAAACCTTGTTGGACACACCTATTTGAGAGCCAAAATTATTCATGACTTGCTAGAATTGCTCTCTATGCTTCGCTTAAATCTTATACGAACTAAGACTTGCAGCTCTAACCACCACTATAAATATTTGTATAGTCGACACTTGACCTATATTAATAAAAAGAGAAAGAATGTCAGTGGGAGCCTTTCCCACTGTCACCAGTCCTAAAAAGGGTATCCAACGTACCGATCTAGCAGCACTGTGACACTCCATGAAGCTAGCGTGAAGAACTGCAATAAGAAACTACAGGGAGAAGCGGCCTAGCATTGAACTGATGTAGATCAGATGAAGATGGAGAGAGGTGGGCGGCGGTTAGCAAGGGAGGGGGTCAGCCGAGGGGCTTGGTGTGTCCCTTGGTGTGCCCCTCCCCACATACATAGGCGGAGGGTCCAGGTGGGTCGACCAACTTGGGGGCAGAGTCCTAGTCCTACTAGGACTCCCTGCTCCACTTGCCTTTGCCGCCCAAGCAAGGAGGGCGGGGGGGAGGGGGCTTAGCCGACTCGGGCCCATGGTGGAAAAACAATAATGATTTTATTAATTATAGGACCAACAGTGAAAGACGGTGGATGGTGGACCTCGCCAAACACACTGTTACCGTTTCCGCTTCAACATCTGCCCCTTCCAGTTTTGGCAAGCATCATGCTCCTATGTCAGAGGCTAGCAATATTTTTTTACCTGAAAGAGTAGGAGAGGCTCCAAGTGTATTTTTATATTGAATAAATTAATCAAATTTGTATATATTTACATGGCAATACATGCCACTTTGGGTATGCCGGAAAAAGAAAGAAAAAAGTCAGAAGGCAAAAGCTAATAGCAAACTAACAACAAACTAGTTGTTCTAGTGAATGGAGGCTGCAAAAGCAGATATGAAAGGTTTATGAGCTTCTTTGAGAGAGGAAAGGTTCATGAGCTACTTTCACCCTATAGGCTAGTAAGGTGAGATCCTCTTTTATTCTTGCAACCCAAGAGTTGATTCTTGGCCGAACCCCTCTAAGATGATTGTTGTTTCTTTCTTTCCAAAGACTCTGGGAAGCAGCCATTTTTTCAGAAACATGGGCCTCCCGCACAAATAGTTTTCAGTATAGTGCATTTTTTGTCCCTCAACTTATCGTGACGTGCGACTTTCGTCCTTAAACATTTTTTGGTTGCAACCTTAGTCGACTCTTAATACCAGGTATAGTTAGTCCCCGACAGTTGTATTCCTTGATCAAACCCGATTCGACCTTATGTAACATGGTTTTGGCCAAAGCACCACCATACGATGGCATAGGGGCATTCAAGGCAATGCATCATGATCACCACCACCGATTGGACCGATGATCGGGAGGATTCGGTAGAGGTGGTAGTTAGCTCGCGAGAGAGGAAGAGCAAGGCAAGAGACGAAAAGAGGGGAAAGGGGGTCATCTAGGAATGAACTAGAGAGAGAGAGAGCGATGGATAGATAGATAGATAGATAGATAGAGAGAGAGAGAGGGAGAGAGAGAAGGGGGGAGGATTAGAGATAGATGGAATGTGGTTCTATTCCACCTTACAGTGATGACGTGATCAAAATTGTGCCATGAAAAGGCAAAACCGGATTTGGTGGAGGAATACTCTTGTTAGGAACTAATTTTACCCGATATTACGAGTTGTGGGACAAAGGTTGCACCAAGATGTGGTCAAAACCGTGACACATCAGGTCAAAACCGGTTTTGACCAAGGAATACCATTGTTATGGACTAACTATACCTGAATTAAGAGTTGAGGGACGAAGGTTACAACAACAAAAAGGTTCAGAGACGAAAGCCACACTTCGCGATATGTTGAGGGATGAAAAATGCACTATGCTTAATAGAGTTTTTTCTTGGATGATTTTTTGAAACCTCGTGACCGAAGGGTGCTAAAAAATACCAAGTACGAGCAACTTTGACTAAATGAGCAAGTGAATATCATGTGACGAATGGTCTCTTTGATGGGTGCTTCACAAAGAAAACAATGATTATAGTGGCGTCTCTTTAAGCATGTTGTGTTTGTCCAGCCTATCAAAAAGAAGCAGTCAACCAAACACCTCGATCTTCATGGCACACTTTGATTTCCAAATCCATTAATACGCATGATGAGGTTGGGTGTTTCTGAAGTAGAATGCATAATATCGACTCAATTTAAACTCCACTACACCCTAGACATAGTGCCATTATTTGTTATGCGTATAAGTATCAGGTGTAATGTGGGTTGTGTTAGCTTGAAGACCACGTACCTCCTTAAGAGCTTGTATGGACAGTGGTAGGTGAAACGCCTCCTCCAAAGACGTGATGCCCACGAAATTACTCGATTTAAATCCACGACACCCTAGACAAAGCGATATTTTTCATGTGTAGAAGAATCAGGTGCAATGTGTCACGTCTTCATGAACTTGTACGGATAGTGGTAGGTGAAACGTCTTCTCCGAAGACGTGATGCCCAAGAAATTACTCGATTTAAATCCACTACACTCTAGACATAGCGACATTTTCCTGTGTAGAAGAATCATGTGCAATATGGGTTGTGCTAGCTTGAAGATCACGTACCTCCTCATGAGCTTGTACGGACAGTGGTAGGTGAAACGCCTCCTCCAAAGACGTGATGCCCAAGAAATTACTCGATTTAAATCCACTAAACCCTAGACATAGCGACATTTTTCATGTGTAGAAGAATCAGGTCAATATGGGTTGTGTTGGCTTGAATACCACATACCTCCTTGTGAGCTTGTATTGACAGTGGTAGGTGAAACGCCTCATTCAAAGACGTGATGCCCAAGAAATTTTTAACTGAAAGAATATTATCATGCCAAAGGTCCTTCCAAACAAGAGTCATGGAGCCGCATTGAATTCCCACCCTTGAGAATCAAGAAAGTTAGGGCAAAGTTTCATGATATCACGCCACCAAAAGGAACCACAAGGATCAGAAGCGTGCAGTGGAGGTGTAGCATGTGCGGGACCGTGGAGGCTACCAGTGTCTTGATGAATCCGGTGTATGCGGAAACCCAAATGACTCAATTGTAATATATTTTCCTTTTAGTACATTACGCAAATCTTCTATCACAACTGGCGTATCATGATTTCTGTAAGATTTCATGGCTGTTTATAAATGTACTATATTTATTGTCCAATTTTAGTGTGCTGTTATCTATAAAGAAAATCTGTATTTTTGTATGAAAATTAATGATAAGATCCACGATGAGTTGGTGATATCGAAATGGACGGTGGATGATCGACCTGGCCCATACTGTTTCCGCTTGGACAGCCACCGTCACGTTCCTTCGCGCTTGCCTTCCCGTTTTCAGCTTTGGCCACCCACCGTCCACCCACCACCGCACCACACTGCTTCTTGCCCTCTCCATCTACAAAAACCCTCGATCCACCCACGGCCAGCCAGCCAGCCGCCGCAAAGCCACACAGATTCCCAAGCCCGAAACCTAGAGATCTGTTCAGTCGGCGGAGGCGAAGTGTCGGGTCAGGGGCTCAGGGCGGCATGTCGGGCGGCAGAAGGGGAGCAGGGGAGGAGCTGCCGGAGGAGGAGGTGGTGCCAGTGGAGGACGCCGTGAAGATGCTCGTGGAGCACCTCGTCAATCTCGCTCTTCCGCGTGGGGCGGTCTTCGGCGCCACCCAGGGCGGGCGCTACGTGGCGCCGGACAAGCAACGCGCCGTCGCGCAGCAGGTGAGCGGTTCGCGTCTCTCTCTCTCTCTCTCTCTGGTCGTTCGTGCGCGGGCGCGGGGTCGTGGTGGTAGAATTTCCTTGCAGTTTTGGCCGAGGCTTGCGCTGGTAGGGAAGGGATGGAAGCTGACCCGTACTACGTTGGTGCGGTGACGGCAGGCCGGTGGCCGAGCTGCTGAAAGCTGACCCATACTACGGCTGGTGCGGTGACGGCAGGCCGGTGGCCGAGCTGCTAAAAGAAAGGCGCTGACGGCTGCAAATTCTCGTTACCGTCGCCCTGGCCGTCGTTGTTGTCGTCGTCGCCTTTGAGAGCTGCAATAAAGGTGTGGTGACAACTGCAAAACTCTGTTGTTCCCGTTGCCGTCGCGTTCGGGCCGCCGGTGATGCGTATGTGATGCCTTCAGGGAAAAGACATGCATGCGTGTAGTGGTGAAGATACAACTTTCTTTTGCGGTAGATCCTGCGGCCGACTACTTTGGCTCAATTTTTTCCCACGCGTGCGAGCACACAATACAATCAGTTTTGTCCCATACCGCTTAGCGAGTAAGACCTGAATCTACTTAGAGCATGGCTAATAGAATCGCCCGCTGCTGGCTGTAAAAGACGTCTCGTGTAATAAGGCTGGCTCTATGTGAGATTGTGAGCTGCTGGCTGACTAGAATAAGTTGATTGAATGGTGAGGTGAGGCACAGGGAATCGGGAGCAGCGGCACTAGCGCTGGCTTCAGGGCTGCATGCGGGCTGAACTTCCTCGCGTCTTGTGCTACAGCCGAGCGCTTCGTCAAGCGCTCGCTCCCTTCTCTCTCCTGCCTTTACTCCCCTTCAGATCAGTATTTTGCTGAGGTGGAATGACTTGTAGTCGGCTAAGTGGGACTATTATACTTGCTGTTATAAGGAGGAGGCCCTTATACTTGTCAAGAAGGTCAGATACACTAATAGGTTAGGATTAGGATTTAATTCAATTTGATTGGCCAGTTCTCAACGGCTCCAACGAGCCAGGGCGTACGATTAGAGGATTTGCACGCTCGCTTAGTTTAGCCACCATGTGTATATATAGGCTGTTGCACTTTTCTTTCATTTTTGTTTTCCCATGCACCCTATATTATTGTGAGTAACATAGATGTAGGGCATTTGAATAAATGGTTTGTTGTATTAGGCACCACGTGGTGATGATGTAATGAAGGATGCTGCTTTGGAACGCCAAATCATGGAAGGTTGTGATCGCAAGACAGCTTGTTTTCCCTATTATTGGTTATTGGTCCTCCAACTTTTTAACCTATGTGTTCTTAATTTCATTGAAGGTGGCGTCGCTGAGAATAGCAATGATCAGATTCGTGATTCCGTGCTAGAGATTCAGAAATACGGGATTCTATTGTATGTTATATGTCTTCTCTTTCGTTTCACGAAAAAAAACGATGCTTATTTTTCTTATATTTTGTTTTAGTTGAGAATCTGATGTGAATTCATCCCCTCTTTGTTTCAGCTTCGTAAGGAATTCATACTTCAAGATGGAAGTGCTCAATGTGATATGGACATTCAGAAAATTAAGACTGGTATTCTACCATTTTACACATCTAAACATCGTTAGATTGATAATCACTTGTAGAATTGTCACTGTTTTGTGGCAAACATTGTGGCATGTTTTGCTGGGAGCCATACATTTCCCCAAGTTCTGTGTTAAACTACCGTGTACCTCACTTTAAATTGTGGACAAATCGTCCATTAGAAGTATGGCAAATTTGGCAAGAATTTACTTTTATATGAGTTCCACATTTCCATTACTCATCATGTTTAAACCTTATGCAAAAGAGAAGATGACAACAGAAGTGTTGTCAATAATGGAGAAATATAATGAACCTAACTCAAATATAATGAAAGTTGCCAATCTAACTTTCTCTGGCGATGATGGCAAAACCAAGAGCACTAAGAGGATGGGATTGAACTTGAAGGAGGCACTCGCCCAACGCGTTAAATGCATGGTAAGAAACCTCGCGCTCAACTGATGCATTAAATTCTAAAATGCCATATGTACTTTTGACACTTGTCAATGCAGGAGCTTGGTGAGATCTGTTGTGGTTGCGATTGGATGGCCCCTAGATACACAGTAGTACCGTCACCAGCAGATGGTATGTGTAAATACATTTACTCTTATCTCTTTAATTTTCCAAATGGACAAGCATTGGGTTCTTGGACCTTATATGCACGGTAATAAAGAATTTCATATAAATGGGTCTCGCGCCACGTACTTTTCGATTAGCGTTTATTGAATCCAATCCCTATAGTGTGTCGTTAGTATCATGCATTGAAATGTTACCATATATGGTGTACTAAGCTTGGCATGCTTGGGAAAAGAGTTTTTCAAGTGGTCAGATCTATAAACGCGCGTTGGGTTTATTCAAGTGTTAGGTTTATTCAGCACGTCACGGTTTGGTCCATGGTTACCAAAGACATCTATCGCGTCATTGTAGGATCTATCAGAGATTCACCTCTACTCACTTCATTGCATTCCATTTGTCAAGAACTGAATAGGTGTTCGCCTAGCAATAACCAGGAACTGCTCTTTGATTTAGTGCCATCTTCTCTCATCCGTAGCTCTCAGACATTGTTTTCCAAGCACTTATTCACCAGTCACTCTCCTATCTTTTTAGGAATGCACGTTGGCGAAGTACGTTTGAAATGCCCTGATTTTGAGATGAGCATCACTGGCGATCCTCGTCCGACCCCATATGATGCCAGGTGCTCTGCAGGTGCCAATATGATACTGGAGGTTGGCAAGAAGGTGCAGGAAAAAGAACAACATGATAACTGATGCAAAGTTGCTAGCTGGAACTAGTAGGAGCCGGGGTCAATATTAGTAAAGGGTGAAATAAAGCAACTTAGATGTTTGTTGTTCTGATGTATGAATGGTATAATGATTTGTGTTGTATGAGTTTGTATGTATTGCGTTGTGCATGTGCGTGCTAACCATGTGCTCAAACCGATTACTTTTACCATTATTTTATTTGAGTTTTCCTTTGTTTTGGGGACCTGTTCAAACTTGCTTTTGGGTGGAATTTCACGTGTGTGCATACACAGTGGGTTACATTTTCCCAAAATTATAGCACCTTTTTGGAAGGTTGCTAATTATTTCTAATTTAGCAATTGTATTCCTGTGTATCTTGCTAGGTTTTGCGAGTGAGGCATTTTGGAGTTTGAATTATAAAAATATCAAAAACCATAGCTCGAAGTCTAAAAAAAATCATACGTTTTATACATATGTTCATATGGATGTATTCTACAAGTGTATGATGTTCCACGATGACACGCTGATATCTGAGCTACACAAAAGTTTTCCAAGATTCAACCACTAGCTAGGAACGGTCATGCCCGCCGTTTTGACCGCATTTTCAAACGGGCAAAAAAAATTCAAAAAAATTGGAAAAATTGGAAAACCTTCGCATTGTGTCATTATATGTGACCAAGTTTCCAGGAAAAATAATAAACTTGTAATACGGCAATTATTTTTAAAAAGTGTTCTCAGAAATAATCTATCATGCGTGAAGATTCAGGGTTTTCAAGCCAAATGATCAATCTTATGGCCACATTCATGGCATAGTTTGTTCAAATGATCTCATATTGTGCACAAGGGTGCATCTTGGAATTCCAAACAATGTTGTCTAAGGGAGTTTTCATTTTCTTTGCACGGAAAATTCATTTTCCATTTTCCGAGTGCCCGAAATGAGTTTTTTTTGTGAAGGACCTACCATATATTTGTTGCAAAATTGGACCAAATCATTTTTCTAAAATACTAGGCCGTATTTTATTCACAATTGACCAAATGGTTGGGTGTCAAAATCCTTGATCCACCTTCGGTGAAAAAGACAAATTCCTGCCGATTCAGCAGGAAGCGGGTCAAATTTGAACTGCAGCTGCCTCATAGTTTGCTCTTTATTTTTTTCAAAATATCATTTCTAGGTACATAAGTATCTATTTAATCAGAGAAACACCAAAAAAATTCCAAGATTCAACCAATAGCTAGGAACGGTCATGCCCGCCGTTTTGACCGCATTTTGAAACGGGCATAAAAATTCAAAAAAAATCAAAAAATTGGGAAACCTTCGCATTGTGTCATTATATGTGACCAAGTTTCCAGGAAAAATAATAAACTTGTAATACGGCAATTATCTTAAAAAAGTGTTCTCAGAAATGAGCTATCACGCGTGAAGATTCAGGGTTTTCAAGCCAAATGATCAATCTTATGGCCACATTCATGGCATAGTTTGTTCAAATGATATCATATTGTGCACAAGGGTGCATCTTGGAATTCCAAACAATGTTGTCTAAGGGAGTTTTCATTTTCTTTGCACGGAAAATTCATTTTCCATTTTCCGAGTGCCTGAAATGAGTTTTTTTTGTGAAGGACCTACCATATATTTGTTGCAAAATTGGACCAAATCAATTTTCTAAAATACTAGGCCATATTTAATGTGCAATTGACAAAATGGTTGGGTGCCAAAAGTTTTGATCCACCTCTGGTGAAAAACACAAATTCCCACCGATTTAGTAGGAAGCGGGTCAAATTTGAACTGCAGCTGCCTTATTGTTTGCTCTTTATTTTTTCCAAAAATCATTTCTAGTTACATAAGTATCTATTTAAGCATAAATACATGGTTTCGTGGCAATACGTCGAGGTTTGGATGGTGGCCCAGGGCCCCAACTCCAAAGCACGTGAACTCGCGTGCCTGGTGCGTGGTCACCACGTGACCTTGGCGTTGACATGCGTTCTAGGATGCCTGGGCATGTCCAGCGGGTTGGGCACTCCCCGGGTAGGTTCTAGGAAGAAAATTACAACAGAAGAATCTCATGAGGAGACCGACCTATGCTCAAAGATGAATTAGCAGCCAAGTGTTTGATTGGCAGTACGAGAAATGCACATGGCCAATGGGCGTGAGTTTTGTCTGAGGATGATCATCAACTAAGAAGAATGTCTTCGCAAATTTTGAGATGAAAAGGAGGATCCTAGGTGGTAATTGCTTTGCAAAGTACCACACTGGACATAAATATGAATGTTGAAGCTGGGCTCAAAATAATGAATGGATTGAGCTGAAATTTGGTGGAGGATGGTTATTTGGGCATTGGAAAGCACCGTAGAAAATTGATACCATTTGGACATGCCAAAGTGGTACTTCCTTCACAATGCTCTTCTATGGACAGAAAGTTGGGAAAACTAGTGAGAGAAATTGGATGAATGAAATGAGCTCAAATTTGGTGTAGGTAAGTTACATAGGTATAGTTATGCCTTGGTAGGATTTCAGATCATTTGGGTAAGCCTAGCTAGTACTTACTTCACAAAGCTTCTCTCGAGGTAGAAACTTTGGAAATTTCCTAACAAAGATTTACTAGGAAAATGGAGCTGAATATTATCATGTGGCAATGATTTTGGTATGGAAGAGTGTCCAAAGAGTTTGAGGGTAATAGGAGGGGTCTAGATAACACTTGCTTGGCAACGTGCCAATCTGGCCATAAAATATAAATTGAACCTGGGCTCACATAGATAATTTGACTAAGCTGCAATTTGGAGGAGGGTGATTATTTGGGCATATGAAGGAACTGTATAAATTTAATGTCATTTGGATGTATAAAAAAGGTACTTCCTTCACAATGCTTCTAGGTGGACAAAAACTTTGGAAATTTGCCGAGGAAGATTTGTTAGGCAAATGGAGCTGAATTTTGTCATGCGGCAATGATTTGGATAGGAAAGAGTGCCCAAGAATTCCGAGGGCAATCAAGAATATATAAATAGCACTTCCTTCATAAAGTGATGTTGTGAACAGAATAGGAAAATGAATATTCTTGAATTATTTTTGAACTAGGCAAGGAAGTATTTTTACATATTTGACGAAGATAGGACCCAAAGAATTTATGAGATTTTTTTGGGAATTTTCGGAATGACAGAAATATAGGTTGCTTCACAACCTAGGGCAAAAATTGACACATGGACATGACACATAGGCAAAACTGATGAGGTGGCGCCAAGTCATACCAATCCACCACAATTTATAAGGTTATGACCATCTACATTGGTCATGATCATCTGGAAATAAGGCAGCGGACTAGTGCT
>NC_053026.1:493884260-493899008 GCF_003073215.2 Triticum urartu | reverse complement strand
TCGATTTATGGGCTGGTGCAAGCATCTCGGAGTTGGAACATTCGCTTTGATGAGATGATCAAAGCGTTTGGGTTTACGCAGACTTATGAAGAAGCCTGCGTTTACAAGAAAGTGAGTGGGAGCTCTGTAGCATTTCTCATATTATATGTAGATGACATACTTTTGATGGGAAATGATATAGAACTCTTGGACAGCATCAAGGCCTACTTGAATAAGAGTTTTTCAATGAAGGACCTTGGAGAAGCTGCTTATATATTAGGCATCAAAATCTATAGAGATAGATCGAGACGCCTCATAGGTCTTTCACAAAGCACATACCTTGATAAGATATTGAAGAAGTTCAATATGGACCAATCTAAGAAGGGGTTCTTGCCTGTGTTACAAGGTATGAAATTGAGCTCAGCTCAATGTCCGACCACGACAGAAGATATAGAAGAGATGAGCGTCATCCCCTATGCCTCAGCCATAGGTTCTATTATGTATGCCATGCTGTGTACCAGACCTGATGTAAACCTTGCCGTAAGTTTGGTAGGAAGGTACCAAAGTAATCCCGGCAAGAAACACTGGACAGCGGTCAAGAATATCCTGAAGTACCTGAAAAGGACTAAGGAAATGTTTCTCGTTTATGGAGGTGATGAAGAGCTCGTCGTAAAGGGTTACGTCGACGCTAGCTTCGACACAGATCTGGATGACTCTAAGTCACAAACCGGATACGTGTATATTTTGAATGGTGGCCAAGTAAGCTGGTGCAGTTGCAAGCAGAGCGTCGTGGCGGGATCTACATGTGAAGCGGAGTACATGGCAGCCCCGGAGGCAGCACATGAAGCGATATGGGTGAAGGAGTTCATCACCGACCTAGGAGTCATACCCAATGCGTCGGGGCCAATCAAACTCTTTTGTGACAACACTGGAGCTATTGCACTTGCCAAGGAGCCCAGGTTTCACAAGAAGACAAGGCACATCAAGCGTCGCTTCAACTCCATCCGTGAAAATGTTCAAGATGGAGACATAGAGATTTGTAAAGTACATACGGACCTGAATGTAGCAGATCCGTTGACTAAACCTCTCCCTAGGGCAAAACATGATCAACACCAGAATTCCATGGGTGTTCGATTCATCACAATGTAACTAGATTATTGACTCTAGTGCAGGTGGGAGACTGTTGGAAATATGCCCTAGAGGCAATAATAAAAGCATTATTATTATATTTCCTTGTTCATGATAATTGTCTTTATTCATGCTATAATTGTGTTATCCGGAAATCGTAATACATGTGTGAATAACAGACACCAACATGTCCCTAGTAAGCCTCTAGTTGACTAGCTCGTTGATCAACAGATAGTCATGGTTTCCTGACTATGGACATTGGATGTCATTGATAACGAGATCACATCATTAGGAGAATGATGTGATGGACAAGACCCAATCCTAAACATAGCACAAGATCGTATAGTTCGTTTGCTAGAGTTTTCCAATCTCAAAGTATCTTTTCCTTAGACCATGAGATCATGTAACTCCCGGATACCGTAGGGGTGCTTTGGGTATACCAAACGTCACAACGTAACTGGGTGACTATAAAGGTAGACTACGGGTATCTCCGAAAGTGTCTGTTGGGTTGACATGGATCAAGACTGGGATTTGTCACTCCGTATGACGGAGAGGTATCACTGGGCCCACTCGGTAATGCATCATCATAATGAGCTCAAAGTGACCAAGTGTCTGGTCACGGGATCATGCATTACGGTACGAGTAAAGTGACTTGCCGGTAACGAGATTGAACGAGGTATTGGGATACCGACGATCGAATCTCGGGCAAGTAACATATCGATTGACAAAGGGAATTGCATACGGGGTTGATTGAATCCTCGACATCATGGTTCATCCGATGAGATCATCGTGGAGCATGTGGGAGCCAACATGGGTATCCAGATCCCGCTGTTGGTTATTGGCCGGAGAGTCGTCTCGGTCATGTCTGCTTGTCTCCCGAACCCGTAGGGTCTACACACTTAAGGTTCGGTGACGCTAGGGTTGTGAAGATATGTATATGCAGTAACCCGAATATTGTTCGGAGTCCCGGATGAGATCCCGGACGTCACGAGGAGTTCCGGAATGGTCCGGAGGTAAAGAATTATATATAGGAAGTGCTGTTTCGGCCATCGGGACAAGTTTCGGGGTCACCGGTATTGTACCGGGACCACCGGAAGGGTCCCGGGGGTCCACCGGGTGGGGCCACCTATCCCGGGGGGCCCCATGGGCTGAAGTGGGAGGGAACCCAGCCCATAGTGGGCTGGGGCGCCACCCCCCTAGGGCCCATGCGGCTAGGGTTGGGGGAAACCCTAAAGGGGGGGCGCCCCTTGCTTGGGGGGCAAGCCTCCCACCCTTGGCCGCCGCCCCCCCTAGTAGATCCATCTACTAGGGCCGGCGCCCCCCCCCCTTGGCACCCCTATATATAGTGGGGGAGAGGAGGGACTTCATACCCCAGCCCCTGGCGCCTCCCTCTCTCCCCGTTACGTCTCTCTCTCGTAGTATAGGCGAAGCCTTGCTACTGTGACGCCCTACATCCACCACCACGCCGTCGTGCTGCTGGATCTTCATCAACCTCTCCTTCCTCCTTGCTAGATCAATAAGGAGGAGACGTCTCCCGTCCCGTACGTGTGTTGAACGCGGAGGTGCCGTCCGTTCGGCGCTTGGTCATCGGTGATTTGGATCACGTCGTGTACGACTACATCATCACCGTTCTTTTGAACGCTTCCGCACGCGATCTACAAAGGTATGTAGATGCATCCGATGGCTCGTTGCTAGATGAACTCCTAGATGGATCTTGGTGAAACGAGTAGGAAAATTTTTGTTTTCTGCAACGTTCCCCAACAGTGGCATCATGAGCTAGGTCTATGCGTAGTTTCTTGCGCGAGTAGAACAAAATTAGTTGTGGGCGTGGATTTGTCAATTTTCTTGCCGTTACTAGTCTTTTCTTGCTTCGGCGGTATTGTGGGATGAAGCGGCCCGGACCAACCTTACACGTACGCTTACGTGAGACCGGTTCCACCGACTAACATGCACTAGTTGCATAAGGTGGCTGGCGGGTGTCTGTCTCTCCCACTTTAGTTGGATCGGATTCGATGAACAGGGTCCTTATGAAGGGTAAATAGAAGTTGGCATATCACGTTGTGGTTTTGGCGTAGGTAAGAATCGTTCTTGCTAGAACCCTATTTCAGCCACGTAAAACTTGCAACAACAATTAGAGGACGTCTAACTTGTTTTTGCAGCATGTGGTTTGTGATGTGATATGGCCAAAGTTGTGATGAATGATGTATGTTCTGTATGAGATGTTCATGTTCTTGTAATAGGAATCACGACTTGCATGTCGATGAGTATGACAACCGGCAGGAGCCATAGGAGTTGTCTTTATTTTTTTATGACCTGCGTGTCATGATAAATGTCATGTAATTACTTTACTTTATTGCTAAAGCGTTAGCCATAGTAGTAGAAGTAATAGTTGGCGAACAACTTCATGGAGGCACGATGATGGAGATCATGATGATGGAGATCATGGTGTCATGCCGGTGACAAGATGATCATGGAGCCCCAAGATGGAGATCAAAGGAGCTATGTGATGTTGGCCATATCATGTCACGTTTATTATTTGATTGCATGTGATGTTTATCATGTTTTTGCATCTTGTTTACTTAGAACGACGGTAGTAAATAAGATGATCCCTCGTAATAATTTCAAGAAGTGTCTCCCCTAACTGTGCACCGTTGCTAAGGTTCGTTGTTTCGAAGCACGCCGTGATGATCGGGTGTGATAGATTCTTACGTTCTCATACAACGGGTGTAAGCCAGTTTTACACATGCAATACACTTAGGTTGACTTGACGAGCCTAGCATGTACAGACATGGCCTCGGAACACGGAAGACCGAAAGGTCGATCATGAGTCGTATAGAAGATACGATCAACATGAAGATGTTCACCGATGTTGACTAGTCCATCTCACGTGATGATCGGACATGGTCTAGTTGACTCGGATCATGTTTTACTTAGATGACTAGAGGGATGTCTATCTGAGTGGGAGTTCATTAATAATTTGATTAGATGAACTTAATTATCATGAACTTAGTCTAAAATCTTTGCACTGTGTCTTGTAGATCAAATGGCCCACGTAGTCCTCAACTTCAACGTGTTCCTAGAGAAAGCTGAAAGATGATGGCAGCAACTATACGGACTGGGTCCGGAACCTGAGGATCATCCTCATAGCTGCCAAGAAAGATTATGTCCTAGAAGCACCGCTAGGTGATGCACCCGTCCCAGAGAACCAAGATGTTATGAACGCTTGGCAGTCACGTGTTGATGATTACTCCCTCGTTCAGTGCGGCATGCTTTACAGCTTAGAGCCGGGGCTCGAAAAGCGTTTTGAGAGACATGGAGCATATGAGATGTTCGAAGAGCTGAAAATGGTTTTTCAAGCTCATGCCCGGGTCGAGAGATATGAAGTCTCTGATAAGTTCTTCAGTTGTAAGATGGAGGAAAATAGTTCTGTCAGTGAGCACATACTCACTATGTCTGGGTTGCATAACCGCTTGTCTCAGCTGGGAGTTAATCTCCCGGATGATGCGGTCATTGACAGAATCCTTCAGTCGCTTCCATCGAGCTACAAGAGCTTTGTGATGAACTTCAATATGCAGGGGATGGAAAAGACCATTCCTGAGGTATATTCAATGCTGAAATCAGCGGAGGTGGAAATCAAAAAGGAACATCAAGTGTTGATGGTGAATAAAACCACTAAGTTCAAGAAAGGCAAGGGTAAAAAGAACTTCAAGAAGGACGGCAAGGAGTTGCCGCGCCCGGTAAGCAAGCTGCCGGGAAGAAGTCAAAGAATGGACCCAAGCCTGAGACTGAGTGTTTTTATTGCAAGGGAAGGGTCACTGGAAGCGGAACTGCCCCAAATACTTAGCGGACAAGAAGGCCGGCAACACTAAAGGTATATTTGATATACATGTAATTGATGTGTACCTTACCAGTACTCGTAGTGGCTCCTGGGTATTTGATACCGGTGCGGTTGCTCATATTTGTAACTCACAGCAGGAGCTGCGGAATAAGCGGAGACTGGTGAAGGACGAGGTGACGATGCGCGTCGGGAATGGTTCCAAGGTCGATGTGATCGCCGTCGGCACGCTGCCTCTACATTTACCTACGGGATTAGTTTTAAACCTCAATAATTGTTATTTAGTGCCAGCTTTGAGCATGAACATTGTATCGGGATCTCGTTTAATTCGAGATGGCTACTCATTCAAATCTGAGAATAATGGTTGTTCCATTTATATGAGAGATATGTTTTATGGTCATGCTCCTATGGTAAATGGTTTATTCTTAATGAATCTCGAGCGTATTGCTACACATATTCATAGTGTGAGTACCGAAAGATATAAGGTTGATAATGATAGTCCCACATACTTGTGGCACTGCCGCCTTGGTCACATAGGTGTCAAACGCATGAAGAAGCTCCATGCAGATGGACTTTTGGAGTCTCTTGATTACGAATCATTTGACACGTGCGAACCATGCCTCATGGGTAAAATGACCAAGACTCCGTTCTCAGGAACAATGGAGCGAGCAACCGACTTATTGGAAATCATACATACTGATGTGTGCGGTCCAATGAGTGTTGAGGCTCGCGGTGGCTATCGTTATGTTCTCACGCTCACTGATGATTTAAGTAGATATGGGTATATCTACCTAATGAAACACAAGTCTGAAACCTTTGAAAAGTTCAAGGAATTTCAGAGTGAGGTTGAGAATCAACGTGACAGGAAAATCAAGTTTCTACGATCAGATCGTGGAGGAGAATACTTGAGTCATGAATTTGGCACACACTTAAGAAAATGTGGAATAGTTTCACAACTCACGCTGCCTGGAACACCTCAGCGTAACGGTGTGTCCGAACGTCGTAATCGCACTCTATTGGATATGGTGCGGTCTATGATGTCTCTTACCGATTTACCGCTATCCTTTTGGGGCTATGCTTTAGAGACTGCCGCATTCACTTTAAATAGGGCTCCGTCGAAATCCGTTGAGACGACACCATATGAATTATGGTTTGGGAAGAAACCTAAGCTGTCGTTTCTAAAAGTTTGGGGATGCGATGCTTATGTCAAGAAACTTCAACCTGAAAAGCTCGAACCCAAGTCGGAAAAATGCGTCTTCATAGGATACCCAAAAGAAACTATTGGGTACACCTTCTACCTCAGATCCGAAGGCAAGATCTTTGTTGCCAAGAATGGATCCTTTCTAGAGAAAGAGTTAATCTCGAAAGAAGTAAGTGGGAGGAAAGTAGAGCTTGATGAAGAATTACCTCTTGAACCGGAAAATGGCGCAACTCAAGAAAATGTTCCTGAGGTGCCTGCACCGACTAGAGAGGAAGTTAATGATAATGATCAAGATACTTCTGATCAAGCTCCTACTGAGATTCGAAGGTCCACAAGGACACGTTCCGCACCAGAGTGGTACGGCAACCCTGTCTTGGAAATCATGTTGTTAGACAACGGTGAACCTTCGAACTATGAAGAAGCGATGGCGGGCCCGGATTCCGACAAATGGCTAGAAGCCATGAAATCCGAGATAGGATCCATGTATGAAAACGAAGTATGGACTTTGACTGACTTGCCCGTTGAACGGCGAGCCATAGAAAATAAATGGATCTTTAAGAAGATGACAGACGCGGATGGTAATGTGACCATCTATAAAGCTCGGCTTGTCGCTAAGGGTTATCGACAAGTTCAAGGGGTTGACTACGATGAGACTTTCTCACCGGTAGTGAAGCTAAAGTCCGTCCGAATCATGTTAGCAATTGCCGCATTCTACGATTATGAGATATGGCAAATGGACGTCAAAACGGCATTCCTTAATGGTTTCCTTAAGGAAGAATTGTATATGATGCAGTCGGAAGGTTTTGTCGATCCTAAGAATGCTGACAAGGTGTGCAAGCTCCAACGCTCGATTTATGGGCTGGTGCAAGCATCTCGGAGTTGGAACATTCGTTTTGATGAGATGATCAAAGCGTTTGGGTTTGCGCAGACTTATGGAGAAGCCTGCTTTTACAAGAAAGTGAGTGGGAGCTCTGTAGCATTTCTCATATTGTATGTGGATGACATACTGTTGATGGGAAATGATATAGAATTCTTGGAAAGCATAAAGGCCTACTTGAACAAGTGTTTTTCAATGAAGGATCTTGGAGAAGCTGCTTATATATTAGGCATCAAGATCTATAGAGATAGATCGAGACGCCTCATTGGTCTTTCACAGAGTACGTACCTTGACAAGATATTGAAGAAGTTCAAAATGGATCAGTCAAGGAAGGGGTTCTTGCCTGTATTGCAAGGTATGAGATTGAGCACGGCTCAATGCCCGACCACGACAGAAGATAGAGAAAAGATGAGTGTCGTCCCCTATGCCTCGGCCATAGGGTCTATCATGTATGCTTTGCTGTGTACCAGACCTGATGTAAACCTTGCCGTAAGTTTGGTAGGAAGGTACCAAAGTAATCCCGACATGGAACACTGGACAGCGGTCAAGAATATCCTGAAGTACCTGAAGAGGACTAAGGATATGTTTCTCGTTTATGGAGGTGATGAAGAGCTCGTCGTAAAGGGTTACGTCGATGCTAGCTTCGACACAGATTTGGATGACTCTAAGTCACAAACCGGATACGTGTATATTTTGAATGGTGGGGCAGTTAGCTGGTGCAGTTGCAAGCAAAGCGTTGTGGCGGGATCTACATGTGAAGCGGAGTACATGGCAGCCTCGGAGGCAGCACAAGAAGCAGTCTGGATGAAGGAGTTCATTACCGACCTAGGAGTCATTCCCAATGCGTCGGGCCCGATGACTCTCTTCTGTGACAACATTGGAGCTATTGCCCTTGCCAAGGAGCCCAGGTTTCACAGGAAGACCAGGCATATCAAGCGTCACTTCAACTCCATTCATGAAAGTGTTTAAAATGGAGACATAGAGATTTGTAAAGTACATACGGACCTGAATGTGGCAGATCCGTTGACTAAACCTCTCCCTAGAGCAAAACATGATCAACACCAGAACTGCATGGGTGTTCGATTCATCACAATGTAACTAGACTATTGACTCTAGTGCAAGTGGGAGACTGTTGGAAATATGCCCTAGAGGCAATAATAAAATGGTTATTATTATATTTCTTTGTTCATGATAATTGTCTATTGTTCATGCTATAATTGTGTTATCTAGAAATTGTAATACATGTGTGAATACATAGACCACAACACGTCCCTAGTGAGCCTCTAGTTGACTAGCTCGTTGATCAAAGGATAGTCATGGTTTCCTGACTATGGACATTGGATGTCATTGATAACTGGATCACATCATTAGGAGAATGATGTGATGGACAAGACCCAATCCAAAGCATAGCTCAAAGATCGTGTAGTTCGTTTGTTGTAGCTTTTCTGAATGTCAAGTATCATTTCCTTAGACCATGAGATTGTGCAACTCCCGGATATCGTAGGAGTGCCTTGGGTGTGCCAAACGTCACAACATAACTGGGTGACTATAAAGGTACATTACAGGTATCTCCGAAAGTGTCTGTTGGGTTGGCACAAATCGAGACTGGGATTTGTCACTCCGTATGACGGAGAGGTATCTCTGGGCCCACTCGGTAATGCATCATCATAATGAGCTCAATGTGACCAAGTGGTTGATCACGGGATCATGCATTACGGCACGAGTAAAGTGATTTGCCGGTAACGAGATTGAACTAGGTATTGGGATACCGACGATCGAGTCTCGGGCAAGTAATGTATCGATTGACAAAGGGAATTGTATACGGATTGATTGAATCCTTGATATCGTGGTTCATCCGATGAGATCATCGTGGAGCATGTGGGAGACAACATGGGTATCCAGATCCCGCTGTTGGTTATTGACCGGAGAGGCGTCTCGGTCATGTCTGCATGTCTCCCGAACCCGTAGGGTCTACACACTTAAGGTTCGGTGACGCTAGGGTTGTAGAGATATTAGCATACGGTAACCCGAAAGTTGTTCGGAGTCCCGGATGAGATCCCAGACGTCATGAGGAGTTCCGGAATGGTCCGAAGGTGAAGATTTATATATAGTAAGTCAAGTTTCGGCCATCGGGAAAGTTTCGGGGGGTAATCGGTATTGTACCGGGACCACCGGAAGGGTCCCGGGGGTCCACCGGGTGGGGCCATCTATCCCGGAGGGCCCCATGGGCTGAAATGGAAGGGGAACCAGCCCCTAGTGGGCTGGTGCGCCCCCCCTTGGGCCTCTCCCTGCGCCTAGGGTTGGAAACCCTAGGGGTGGGGGCGCCACCCTTGCCTTTGGGGGCAAGGCACCCCCTTGGCCACCGCCCCCCTAGGAGATTGGATCTCCTAGGGCCGGTGCCCCCCCTAGGCACCCTATATAAAGTGGGGGGGGGGAGGGAGGGCAACCGCACCCAAGCCCCTGGCCTCTCCCTCTCCCTCCCGTGACACTCCTTCGTCTCCCTGCGCTTGGCGAAGCCCTGTCGAGATCACCGTTGCTTCCACCACCACGCCGTCGTGCTGCTGGATCTTCATCAACCTCTCCTTCCCCCTTGCTGGATCAAGTTGGAGGAGACATCTTCCCAACCGTACGTGTGTTGAACGCGGAGGTGTCGTCCGTTCGGCACTTGGTCATCGGTGATTTGGATCACGTCGAGTACGACTCCATCAACCCCGTTCTCTTGAACGCTTCCGCGCGCGATCTACAAGGGTATGTAGATGCACTCCTCTCTCCCTCGTTGCTAGATGACTCCATAGATTGATCTTGGTGATGTGTAGAAAATTTTAAAATTCTGCTGCGTTCCCCAACACAAAATCAGCAGCAGCTACAGATTGTTGGTGCCATGAACACAAGTCCAATTGCAGAACCTGAGATTGAGCATGAAGCAAGCAAAGAATCTGAAAATATAGAGGAAGAGAATGACTCTGAAGATGCAGTTTACGATGTTCAGCTCTTTGAACCTGATCCTGGGAAGAGGATTGCTATTGTAGATTATGATGTTAATGATCAGAACAGGATTAGAAGAGGATACATTGCAAAAGGGGCTTGTCGACCAAAAAAGTATGCTTTTCGACAACACCCTGTTGAAGGTATGTGTCGATTTGTAGCTAAATGGTTCAAGTCTTATAAATGGCTTGAGTATAGTAAAGAACTAGATGCTGCTTTCTGCTTTGTATGTTATCTTTTCAAGGATAATTCAGATGTTGGTGGGGATTGCT
This sequence comes from Triticum urartu, assembly GCF_003073215.2. Lineage (NCBI taxonomy): Eukaryota > Viridiplantae > Streptophyta > Magnoliopsida > Poales > Poaceae > Triticum > Triticum urartu. The sequence goes on along the minus strand of NC_053026.1, from coordinate 493,888,731 downwards.
TTGTGAATGGAGGATTTAGAAATTGGAATCACAAGGCTAGTTTTGGGAAACATGTTGGTGGGATCAATAGTGCACACAAGAAAGCACAAGAGAAATACAATTTCTTCATTGCACCCAAAACAACAATCGTAGAATCATTTTCTTCAACCACCAAACAAGACAAGGTTCTATATATAGCTCGCTTGACATATTCTCTTAAATGCCTGAGGTTTCTTTTGGGTCAAGGGTTAGCTTTTCGTGGACATGATGAAAGAGAAGTTTCACTTAATAAAGGTAATTTCCTTGAGCTTCTACATTAGCTAGCAAAGAATTTTGAAGAAGTGAATAAGGTGGTTCTTAAGAATGCTCCAAAGAACAACAAAATGATAGCTCATGAAATACAAACATACCTCATCAACTCTTGTGCCAAAGAAACTACTAGGCTTATGATGGAAGAGCTAGGTGATAGTTGTTTCTCAATACTTGCCGATGAATCAGGTGATGTGTATCTACAAGAACAATTGGCTCTTTGTCTGCGTTATGTTGATAAAATCGGAAGGGTGGTTGAGAGGTTTCTTGGTATTTTACATGTTGCAGACACCACATCTTTGACACTCAAAACAGCAATTGAGAGTTTGCTTATGGAACATGGTTTGACCTTCTCTAGAGTACGTGGGCAAGGGTACGATGGTGCTAGCAACATGAAGGGTCATGTCAATGGTATAAAGAAACTAATTATGGATGAGTCCCCTTCTGCCTATTATGTGCATTGTTTTGCTCATCAACTTCAGTTATCTCTAGTTGTCGTTGCTAAGGAGAACCGTGATTGTGTTTTGTTCTTTCAACAACTTGCTAATCTATTGAATGTTCTTGGGATGTCTTGTAAGAAGATTAGAATGCTTCGTGTGGCTCAAGCTGAACGGATCATTAAAGCATTGGAATTGGAGGAAATTGAAACTGGGAAAGGCATGAATCAAGAGATGGGTTTGAGTAGGCCGGGTGACACTCGTTGGGGATCTCACCACAAAACTATTATGCATATTCTCCGCATGTATCCTTCAATCTGGCTAGTTCTCAACAAGTTAGTAAGAGAACCAACTCAAAGCAACGAGGCTATGCTTGCTGAAACTATGTTGACATATTTTGAGTCATTTGACTTTGTTTTCATGGCACACTTGTTGCAAACCATATTTGGGCACACCAATGACTTAAGTCGTGCTTTGCAAAAGAAAGATCAAGACATTGTTAATGCTATTAAACTCATTCATTTGACAAAGATTCAATTGCAATTGTTGAGAGATGATGGTGGATGGGAAACTTGAAGGAAATATGCCCTAGAGGCAATAATAAAGTTATTATTTATTTCCTTATAATCATGATAAATTTTTATTATTCATGCTAGAATTGTATTAACCGGAAACATAATACATGTGTGAATACATAGACAAACAAAGTGTCACTAGTATGCCTCTACTTGACTAGCTCGTTAATCAAAGATGGTTATGTCTCCTAGCCATGAACAATGAGTTGTTATTTGATTAACAAGGTCACATCATTAGTTGAATGATCTGATGCGTAGGTGAGATTGGTTCTTGCTTAAGCCCGTAGCAGCCACGTAAAACTTGCAACAACAAAGTAGAGGACGTCTAACTTGTTTTTGCAGGGCATGTTGTGATGTGATATGGTCAAGACATGATGCTGAATTTTATTGTATGAGATGATCATGTTTTTTAACCGAGTTATCGGCAACTGGCAGGAGCCTTATGGTTGTCGTTTTATTGTATGCAATGAAATCGCGATGTAATGCTTTACTTTATTACTAAGCGGTAGTGATAGTCGTGGAAGCATAAACTTGGCGAGACGACAACGATGCTACGATGGAGATCAAGGTGTCACGCCGGTGACGATGGTGATCACGACGGTGCTTCGGAGATGGAGATCACAAGCACAAGATGATGATGGCCATATCATATCACTTATATTGATTGCATGTGATGTTTATCCTTTTATGCATCTTATCTTGCTTTGATTGACGGTAGCATTATAAGATGATCTCTCACTAAATTATCAAGAAGTGTTCTCCCTGAGTATGCACCGTTGCGAAAGTTCTTCGTGCTGAGACACCACGTGATGATCGGGTGTGATAGGTTCTACGTTCAAATACAACGGGTGCAAAACAGTTGCACACGCGGAATACTCAGGTTATACTTGACGAGCCAAGCATATACAGATATGGCCTCGGAACACGGAGACCGAAAGGTCGAGCGTGAATCATATAGTAGATATGATCAACATAACGATGTTCACCATTGAAAACTACTCCATCTCACGTGATGATCGGTTATGGTTTAGTTAATTTGGATCACGTAATCACTTAGAGGATTAGAGGGATGTCTATCTAAGTGGGAGTTCTTTAATTAATTTGATTAACTGAACTTAAATTTATCGTGAAACTTAGTACCTGATTAGTATCTTGCTTGTTTATGTTTGATTGTAGATAGATGGCTCGTGCTGTTGTTCCGTTGAATTTTAATGCGTTCCTTGAGAAAGCAAAGTTGAAAGATGATGGTAGCAATTACACGGACTGGGTCTGTAACTTGAGGATTATCCTCATTGCTGCACAGAAGAATTACGTCCTGGAAGCGCCGCTGGGTGCCAGGCCTGCTGCAGGAGCAACGCCGGATGTTATGAACGTCTGGCAGAGCAAAGCTGATGACTACTCGATAGTTCAGTGTGCCATGCTTTACGGCTTAGAATCGGGACTTCAACGACGTTTTGAACGTCATGGAGCATATGAGATGTTCCAAGAGTTGAAGTTAATATTTCAAGCAAATGCCCGGATTGAGAGATATGAAGTCTCCAATAAGTTCTATATCTGCAAGATGGAGGAGAACAGTTCTGTCAGTGAGCATATACTCAAAATGTCTGGGTATAATAATCACTTGATTCAATTGGGAGTTAATCTTCCAGATGACTGCGTCATTGACAGAATTCTTCAATCACTGCCACCAAGCTACAAGAGCTTCGTGATGAACTATAATATGCAAGGGATGAACAAGACTATTCCCGAGCTCTTCGCAATGCTGAAAGCTGCGGAGGTAGAAATCAAGAAGGAGCATCAAGTGTTGATGGTCAACAAGACCACTAATTTCAAGAAAAAGGGAAAAGGGAAGAAGAAGGGGAACTTCAAAAAGAACGGCAAGCAAGTTGCTACTCAAGAGAAGAAACCCAAACCTGGACCTAAGCCTGAAACTGAGTGCTTCTATTGCAAGCAGACTGGTCACTGGAAGCGGAACTGCCCCAAGTATTTGGCGGATAAGAAGGATGGCAAGGTGAACAAGGGTATATGTGATATACATGTTATTGATGTGTACCTTACTAATGCTCGCAGTAGCACCTGGGTATTTGATACTGGTTCTGTTGCTAATATTTGCAACTCGAAACAGGGACTACGGATCAAGCGAAGATTGGTTAAGGACGAGGTGACGATGCGCGTGGGAAACTTCCAAAGTCGATGTGATCGCAGTCGGCACACTACCTCTACATCTACCTTCGGGATTAGTATTAGACCTAAATAATTGTTATTTGGTGCCAGCGTTAAGCATGAACATTATATCTGGATCTTGTTTGATGCGAGACGGTTATTCATTTAAATCAGATAATAATGGTTGTTCTATTTATATGAGTAATATCTTTTATGGTCATGCACCCTTGAAGAGTGGTCTATTCTTGTTGGATCTCGATAGTAGTAACACACATATTCATAATGTTGAAGCCAAAAGATGCAGAGTTGATAATGAGAGTGCAACTTATTTGTGGCACTGCCGTTTAGGTCATATCGGTGTAAAGCGCATGAAGAAACTCCATTCTGATGGACTTTTGGAACCACTTGATTATGAATCACTTGGTACTTGCGAACCGTGCCTCATAGGCAAGATGACCAAAACGCCGTTCTCTGGTACTATGGAGAGAGCAACAGATTTGTTGGAAATCATACATACATATGTATGTGGTCCGATGAATATTGAGGCTCGTGGCGGATATCGTTATTTTCTCACCTTCACAGATGATTTAAGCAGATATGGGTATATCTACTTAATGAAACATAAGTCTGAAACATTTGAAAGGTTCAAGGAATTTCAGAGTGAAGTTAAAAATCATCGTAACAAGAAAATAAAGTTTCTACGATCTGATCGTGGAGGAGAATATTTGAGTTACGAGTTTGGTGTACATTTGAAAAATTGTGGAATAGTTTCGCAACTCACGGCACCCGGAACACCACAGCGTAATGGTGTGTCTGAACGTCGTAATCGTACTTTACTAGATATGGTGCGATCTATGATGTCTCTTACTGATTTACCGCTATCGTTTTGGGGATACGCTCTAGAGACGGCCGCATTCACGTTAAATAGGGCACCATCAAAATCCGTTGAGACGACGCCTTATGAACTGTGGTTTGGCAAGAAACCAAAGTTGTCGTTTCTGAAAGTTT